>NC_057849.1:70760478-71063508 GCF_015237465.2 Chelonia mydas
TCATGCAACAAAAGTAATTTTATGACCAAATTAATTTCATTAAGAGCAGAAACAGCTGATATCTTATTGGGAAACCGAAAAAATATCATGTGACTTATACAAGCAGTCACAAAATATCAAACACTCAGACAATTAGCTCTGTGTCGTCCCAAAGGTAGAGCATGCTCGTGGAGTAATCTGCGATAGGAGAAAACCTATCAAATTTAAAGGTATAGTCTACCAGAAGGTAATTAGGCCTGCACCTTTGTCTGGCTCTGAAAGCTGGGCACTGAGGAAGAGACAGGAGCAAATCTTGAATATAGTAGATATGAAAAGGTTAAAATGGATCCCTGGAGTTACAAGAATGGATGATGTTAAGAATGAATGAATTAGGGGAAGGGTGAATTCCCTGAACTTTTCTAGAAAAGCTCTAGGAATACAGGCTTAGATTGTTTGGGCATGTGAAAACAAGATTGAAAGAATATATAGGAAACATGTTAAACTTTAGGAGTATAGGGTAAAAGAAGGTTTGAAGGACCCCAAAACAGATGGATGGATATCATACAAAAGAATTTGCCTGGGTACAGAGTTTCCGAGCAACTGCTTCAAGACAGACTAGAATGGAGAAGGACTCAAAAAGCCACCCCCATATTGACAGGACTAAGGTTAGAACAAGGAGGAGGAATCCAAAAGTTAGATCATCATATAAGAAAAAAGAAACAAGACCGGGTGACACAGATGATGGATCACAAAATATTGAAACTCAGAGGAATACTCACAGCAGGTTACAAACCATATACTGAATCATACGTTATCATTCTCAGTATTATTTACAGATATCAGTTCACAATGTGAAATCCAAAGTCTAAAATTAGTTTGTACAAAAGTTTAAACATATTTGAAGTGTAAAAGAACTTGTAAAAATCACAGTCTGTATATGGACAATCTGAGAACAAGAAAAAGGGCTAAACATGCCAAATAAATTATTCATTGTGAATTGTTCTCCCAGCTTTAACTGCTATCCCAGAGAAAATTTGATATTCGAAAGGTGCATGTTATTTAGTGGAAATCAGAAGATGTGAGAAACAATTGATCATTATGTGGCTGAATTAAGAATCAAGAGCAGATTCCTGCGAATTTGTACAACCCACAGACAATTCAATTAAACACAAAATTTGGGTATATAATAAATACAAATATAAAAGTAAGATCATTAAGAGAATTTGATTTAGGAAATTGACGTCAGCAGATATAAAGAAGCAAGCAATGGACAGCTTAAAGCATGTGATCAGGCTGATAGTGTTGCAGTTAGCAAAAGCCAAGGCCAGGTGAAACACCAATCAAAATCAAATCAGAAAAAGCACAAGTATCAGCATACAGCAGTAATCTGTCAGAGGTGGCAATAGCCATACCAAAAAAGGATCTGGAACATGAAAAGACGTATACAGCACTCAGCAAGCCAAATCAGTTTGCAATTAAGCCCTGTTGTAAGCATAAAAGAACTCATACTTCACATAGGAGAGTACAAGTACATTCAATAGAATGTAGCCTTGTTGATGAATTGGTGATTAATTGATTGATTAATTAATTAATATTGATTGATCTCTTAGACCACAGTGGTCAATAAAGGTTCAGTCACCTGGGCTCTATAGCATCAGGAATATTATTTGTATCATTAGAATAAGGGACCCTAGAAGCACAGGAGAAACAACTGCAATTTATCAGAAGTCCCTTTAGTAACAAATCTACTAAGCAGATAAACAACCCCACAAACAATGAAATACAACAGCAAACAGAGATAGTGCAAAGTGTTAAGCCCTATGACTGGCATTACTCACATCTCTCATCTCTTGCTGGGGGACCCAGATGAGATAACTGGTGTCAATCATTATTTTCCTTATCATCACCACGACTTGTGGTCATCCTGGTGTCTCCCATGTATTCTCCTCCTCTTGCTCCCCCAGCACACAGGCTGTCAATACCTTTTTATCTTGAGTTATGCTAACAATTCTTAAGGCTCATACATATACATAAAAATTCCAACTCTTTTCCTTATCCTTATCTCCACATTCCACTAATTTAGGGGTGTCAATTTCTCACTGGCTATCCCATTAGTTCCCCTTATTTTCATTCACATTTATGACAAATAATTACCATAGCAACTTGTGGACAAGCTAAAATTCCCCAAGACATTACTATCGGTCATCTTGCGATATTAACTGATAAACTGGGGCATATTTTCTAGTCTATTGCTGCATAGTTTCCAGAAGATCAGCACTCAACACATCTTTTACTGTAATGTTACACTTTACGGTACAGGATTATCTTTCAATCAACTAATCATGCCAACCTGGTTCACGACTAAGGCCTTGTGTGGCTAAGGAGATCATGTTCTAAGGTGAATATATTACAGATCTGAGGCCTGTAGGCCTTGGTTTACAGCTTAACTTTACTTATATACTTAACACTCTCTCACCAATAATATATACTTATCAATCCTATCCCGGTATAATATTATCCTTCATATTCCTACATTTATATCTACAACTTAAATCTATTCATCACACATTGATTACATGGGAAGTAACCACAATAGTATATAACAAAATTGAATGATAATATAAGGTAATTAGCTACAAGAGGAAGAAGCAGAACAAGACAGTAAAACACAACCATATTAATCAAAGACGCAAAATACTTTATTGGTTCATGAACAAAGGAACACAGGTGACAGTCAGCAACTATGGCATACAAATCTTTCCCTTAAAAATTCAGGATACCACTGAAGATAAACATAAGTGAAAAAAGTATCATTGTAAAGACTGTATTAAAATCTATGATTGATTGTGCTTAAATTGAAACCAAAAGTGTACCTTATTGGGCCAGATTTTTTTTTTCCTCAAAGCCAAAAGGCCAAAAAGGACCATTATGGTCACGTGGCTTGACGTCCTAGCCTGACATGAAGATAGTCCTCAAGGAATCCATTTTGAAACACTTGGGGGGGAGGAAGGTGAACAGGAGCAGTCAACATGGATTCATCAAGGGCAGGTCATGCATGACCAACCTGATTGCCTTCTACAATAAGATAACTGGTTCTGTGGATATGGGGAAAGTGGTGGATGTGATATACCTTGACTTTAGCAAAGTGTTTGATACAGTCTCCCACAGTATGCTTGCCAGCAAAATAAAGAAGTATGGATTGGATGAATGGACTATAAGGTAGATAGAGAGCTGGCTAGATCGTCGTGCTCAATGGACAGTGATCAGTGGCTCAATGTCTAGCTGGCAGCCAATATCAAGTGTCGTGCCTCAGGGGTCGGTCCTGGGGCCGGTTTTGTTCAACATCTTCATTAAGGATCTGGATGATGGGATGTATCACACCCTCAACAAGTTCATGGATGACACTAAGCTAGCGGGAGAGGTAGATATGCTGGAGGGTAGGAATAGGATACAGAGTGACCTAGACAAATTGGAGGATTGGGCCAAAAGAAATCTGATGAGGTTCAACAAGGACAAGTGCAGAGTCCTGCACTTAGGATGGAAGAAGGCCATGCACTGCTACAGGCTGGGGACCGACTGGCTAAGTAGCAGTTCTGCAGAAAAGGACCTGGGTATTACAGTGGACAAGAATCTGGATATGAGTCAACAGTGTGCCCTTGTTGCCAAGAAGGCTAGCGGCACATTGGGCTGCATTAGTAGAAGCATTGCCATCAGATTGAGGGAAATGATTATTCCCCTCTACGTGGCACTGGTGAGGCCAAACATGGAGTATTGTGTCCAGTTTTGCGCTCCCCACTAAGAACATAAGAACATAAGAATTGTCCTACTGGGTCAGACCAAGGGTCCATCTAGCCCAGTATCCTGTCTTCCAACAGTGGCCAGTGCCAGGTTCTCCAGAGGGAATGAACAGAACAGGTAATCTTCAAGTGATCCATCCCCTGTCGCTCATTCCTAGCTTCTGGGAAACAGAGGTTAGGGACACCATTCCTGCCCATCCTGGCTAATAGCCATTGATGGACCTATCCTCCATGAATTTATCTAGTTATTTTTTGAACGCTGTTATGGTCTTGGGCTTCACAACATCCTCTGGCAAGGAGTTTCACAGGTTGACTGTCCATTGTGTGAAGAAATACTTCCTTTTATTTGTTTTAAACCTGCTGCCTGTTAATTTCATTTGGTGACCCCTAGTTATTGTGTTATGTAAACAACACTTCCTTATTTACTTTCTCTATACCAGTCATAATTTTATAGACCTAAATCATATCTCCCCTTAGCCGTCTCTTTTCCAAGCTGAAAAGGCCCAGTCTTATTAATCTCTCCTCATATGGAAGCTGTTCCATACCCATAATAATTTTTGTTGCCCTTTTCTGAACCTTTTCCAATTCCAATATATATTTTTTGAGATGGGGCGACCACATTTGCACACAGTATTCAAGATGTGGGCATACCATGGATTTATATAGTGGCAACATGATAGTGTTTGTCCTATTATCTATCTCTTTCTTAATTATTTGCAGCATTCTGTTCACTTTTTTGACTGCCACTGAACATTGAGTGGATGTTTTCAGAGAACTATCCACAATGACTCCAAGATCTCTTTCTTGAGTGGTAACAGTTAATTTAGACCCCATCATTTTATATGTATAGTTGGGATTATGCTTTCCAATGTGTATTACTTTGCATTTATCTATATTAAATTTCATATGCCATTTTGTTGCCCAATCACCCAGTTTTGAGAGATCCTTTTGTAGCTCTTTGCAGTCTGCCTGGGTCTTAACTATCTTTAGCAATTTTGTATCATCTGCAAATGTTGCCACCTCACTGTTTACCCCCTTTTCCAGATCATTTATGAATATGTTGAATAGGACTGGTCCCAGAACAGACCCCTGGGGGACACCACTATTTACTTCTCTCCATTCTGAAAACTGACCATTTATACCTACCCTTTGTTTCATATCTTTTAACCAGTTACCAATCCATGAGAGCACCTTCCCTCTTATCCCGTGGCAGCTTACTTTGTTTAAGAGCCTATGGTGAGGGACCTTGTCAAAGGCTTTCTGAAAATCTAAGTATGCTATATCCACTGGATCTCCTTGGTCCACACGCTTGTTGACCCCTTCAAAGAATTCTAGTAGATTGGTGAGGCATGATTTCCCTTTACTTAAAACCATGTTGACTCTTCCTCAAGAAATTATGTTCATTGATATGTCTGACAATATTGTTCTTTATTATAGTTTCAACCAGTTTGCCCAGTAGTGAAGTCAGGCTTACAGGTCTGTAATTGCCAGGATTACTTCTGGAGCCCTTTTTAAAAATTGGTGTCACGTTAACTATGCTCCAGTCATCTGGTACAGAAGCTGATTTAAATGGTAGGTTAGATACTACAGTTACTAGTTCTTTAATTTCACATTTGAGTTCCTTCAGCACTCCTGAGTGAATACCATCTGGTCCTGGTGACTTATTGCTGTTTAGTTTATCAATTTGTTCCAACACCTCCTCTAATGATACCTCAATCTGGGACAGTTCCTCAGATCTGTCACCTAAAAAGAATGGCTCAGGTTTGGGAATTTCCCTCACATCCTCAGCTGTGAAGACCAATGCAAAGAATTCATTTAGTTTCTCCACAATTGCCTTATTGTCCTTGAGTGCTCCTTTAGCACCTCAATCATCCAGTGGCTCCACTGGTTGTTAACAGGCTTCCTGCTTCTGATGTACTTAAAAAAATTGCTGTTACTTCTTGAGTCTTCGGATAACTGTTCCTCAAATTCTTTTTTGGTCTTCCTAATTATATTTTTACACTTCATTTGCCAGTGTTTATGATCCTTTCTATTTTCCTCACTAGGATTTAACTTCCACTTTTTAAAGGGTGCCTTTTTGCCTCTCACTGCTTCTTTTACTTTCTTGTTTAGCCATGGTGGCTCTTTTTTGGTTCTCTTATTATGTTTTTTAATTTGGGGTATACACTTAAGTTAAGCTCTATTGTGGTGTCTTTAAATGTTTCCATGCAGCTTGCAGAGATTTCACTTTTGGCACTGTACCCTTTAATTTCTGTTCAACTAACCTCCTCATTTTTGTGTAGTTCCCCTTTCTGAAATTAAATGCTATAGTGTTGGGCCTCTGTGGTGTTTTTCCTGCCACAGGGATATTAAATTTAATTATATTATGGTCACTATTACCAAGCGGTCCAGCTATATTCACCTCTTGGACCAGATCCTGTGCTCCACTTAGGACTAAATCAAGAATTGCTTTCTTTCACATATAATGCTACTCCCCCACCAGCATGACCTGTTCTGTCCTTCCGATATGGTTTGTACCCTGGTATTACTGTATCCCATTGATTATCTTCATTCCACCAAATTTCTGTGATGCCTATTATATCAATATACTCATTTAATACAAGGCACTCTAGTTCACTCATTTTATTATTTAGATTTCTAGTATTTATATATAAGCACTTTAAAAACTTGTCTCTTTTTAGCTGTCTGCCATAACACAATGTAATTGAATGGGACTTTTTTTTATTTGACTGTTTCTGATCAGACCCTGCCTGTATTTTATCATTTTCCATCCTCTTGTCCTCATTGTATTTTATCATTTTCCATCCTCTTGTCCCCACTACAGAAAGGATGTAGACAAATTGGAGAGAATCCAGTGAAGGGCAACTAAAATGATTAGGGGGCTGGGGCACATGACTTATGAGGCGAGGCTGAGGGAGCTGGGATTATTTAGTCTGCAGAAGAGAAGGGTGAGGCGGAATTTGATAGAAGCCTTAAACTACCTGAAGGGGGGTTCCACAGAGGACGGAGCTAGGCTGTTCTCAGTGGTGGCAGATGACCAATGGTCTCCAAGTTGGAGCAATGGTCTCCAAGTTGGAGCAATGGTCTCAAGTTGCAGTGGGGGAGGTCTAGGTTGGATATTAGGAAAAACTATTTCACAAGAAGTGTAGTGAAGCACTGGAATGGGTTACCTAGGGAGGTGGTGGTATCTCCATCCTTACATGTTTTTAAGTCCTGGCTTGGCAAAGCCTTTGCTGGGATGATTTAGTTGGGGTTGCTCCTGCTTTGAGCAGGGTGTTGGACTAGATAACCCTCTGAGGTCTCTTCCAACCCTAATCTTCTATGATTCTATGATCCTGTGTAACACAAGCTATTGGATTTCACACCATGAAACCATCAAACCCATGCATTCTGATTCAGCTAAGGTATATCTTTTAGGAAGACATCCAGTATTGATTTAAAGACTGCAAGTAACAGATTATTCCACTGGTGAATTGCCCTTGCTGTCAAAAATGTGTGCCTTATTTCACATCTGAATTTGTCTTACTTCAGCTGCATCCACTGGATCTTGCTATAAATGTTTCTGCAAAATTAAAGAGCACTCTACTACCAGAAATCATCTTCCCAAGTAAGTACTTATAGATGGTGATTAAGTCATATCTAAATTATATCAACTGAGGTTCTTTAATCTATCCCTGTAACGCAAGGTTTCCAGACCCTGAATCATTCTTGTAGCTGTTTCCTGAACACTTTTCAATTTGTCAACATCCTTTTTTTAAAGTCTTGACTCTAGAAATGAATGTAATATTCCAGTAATGATCACATTGGTACTATATACAGAGTAAATAACACCTTCCTACTTGTATTCAATATTCCCCTTTCATATATCCAAGGATTTCATTTGCTATCTTAGACACTGCATCACACTAGCAGCTCATGTTGAGTTGACTGTCCAACATGGCCCTTAAGTCCTTTTTTGAATCACGGCCCTTAAGTCCTTTTTTGAATCCTTTTTTTGAATTTTGAATTTTTTGCATTTCAGAATACAGATCCCCCCCCCCCCCCCATCCTATAAGTGTGACCCATATTCTTGGTTCCTAGATACTATAACCTTGCATTTTGCTGCATTAAGTCAGTCTTCAACTAAGTGCAGGTTACTATGTGTTCCAGATTGCTCTGTAGAATAGACCTGCCTCTATCATTATCTACCACTCCACCAGTTTTTTGGTGTCATCTGTAAACTTTACTAACAATGGTTTTGTATTTTCTTGCAGATCATAGACAAAGATATTGAATAGTATTAGGCCAAGAACAGATCACTCTGGAACCTATCTGTTCTAGAAATGCCATCATTGGATAATTTCCCATTTACAATTACTTTGAGATCTCTTAGTTAGCCAGTTGATACATTTAATATGTGCTGCTTTAATTTTTATCGTGTTACTATTTTAATCAGAATGCCATCCTGTACTAAGTCAAATGCCTTACATAAATTTAAGTATTTTATGTCAACACAGGTATAAAATAACATTGCTTATCATGTCACAAACCCTACTAATTGGACTAACACTATGGTGATGGTGATTAAACTAAATAAAACTTTTACTTGTCTCAGTTCTAAACATCTAAACAGAAAAAAATTCAATGTGAGCACTTTCCTTTGAGCGCTGTTAAGGACATCTTTGTTCTAGATATTTGTCAAGGCATTTAATGTATGCTGTTAGGATGTGAAAATGCCAATCTGAGGATATTTAATACCTTATTTGAAAGATATAGGTTTAAAAGCTGCCATTTGGCATTGCATTGTCACTGGAAGTCTACCAAAGTAGTTTTGCTCAGCAATTTGCTGAATTTTTGAATCCTCACTCAGTATGAGGAAGTCATTATATGATCTAATATGGAGAGAACACAGCAAAACAAAGACTGGATATAGCACTAAAGGAAATCAGAAGAGAAGATAGCAAGTTAAACAAAGCAAAGTACCAACTGAATTGATGCTAATTATCTGTATAGGACACATTCAGTAAACATGATCTGAAGCTAAACTTGAAAGATGCATATGAAAATACCCACAAGGCAAAAGGAACATGATTCATGGATCTGATTTCATATCTCAGTAAATTAATTCCTCAGAAAAGGTGCTTATTAGTATTGGGGGCTATCTTTAAAGAAAACGAATGACATACTAATCCATGATCCAGCTCCTGTATGCCACATGAAGAAGGTTAGTGAAGCATAAAGGGTATCTAAGAAGGATTTCACTGGCATTGGGATTGTGCATAACAGCCATAAGGCTCCTTTTGAAGACACCTCCAACAACCCTGGCATAGGAACTGTGCAGTGGTGGGGCTGGGAATGGGAGGCATGGTTGGGGGATGGAGCTGCATCACACAGTGCTATGGAGATTCCAGACAGCAATGTGACTTCTAGAGCAACCTGGGGAGGTTGCTGTAACCTAGACAGATCCTCAGGGCTCCCTAAGTTACACTGCGGCCCTGGAGCAGCCCTGTCTTGTCAGGGCATAAAAGTGCCTTCAAATCACCTTAGCTCCCAGTCCATTGAAGCATTTAATGCAAATAGTCTTGTAAGACTTTCAGTGGATGTAAGTTCCAATGGTCTAGGAATGCTGCTGTTGCAAGGCAACTGATCGGGAGCATATGCTAAGGGAATAAAAAACACCTAACTAGGTCACAGCAAACCTGTACATGGATCAAAGGATAACTATCAATGTGTTTGGCTGTGATAAATTCTGCCAGCATATGTACAGCCAAGTTGTAAAGGTGAAAATAGATCAGAAGCCATTCAAGGCCGTTCTCACTAAAGAGAGTTACATCAAGCACTGCTAAGGTTACAAAGTATGATTTTGATACTGCAGTGATAAACTTTTAAAGTTAAATACTGGTTTGGAAAAAAACAACAACACATTCATAGTGGATATGTCATCAAGCTCCTGTTAAGCCTAATGGCACTTTGTATCAGATGATACCGACCAAGAGTATGGGCCAGATTGTGAATTCCACAAGTCTATTGGTGACCAGCTATTCTCATGAGTAGTGTGATGTCCTATCCCAAATGTCTGTGTGTTTTCTACTCATCCTCCCCAGTGCAAAGCCTCACTTTTTTTTTTTTTTTTTGGTTTCTGTTCTGCTGACAGAACAATAAAATTACCACAGCTGTATTTAAATCGGCTCCCCCGTGTCTGTCTCCTTCACAGTTCGGTCCAAATATAACACTGGTGCCAAGGTGCTTCTAGCTCACAAGTGTCCAGTACTCCCACTGCCTGATCAAAAAGAAGAAAAAAGTAAGCAAATAATAATTAAAAATAAAAGAAGTTCACCTAGAAACACAAGGTGACTGACTTCTGCTTTTTGGTTATCAGGTAACCATGGGTCAGCCAGCAAGAGAGAGAGAGAGAGAGAGAGTACGCAAATAAGAATAAAACAAAAGAGGAGGTGGCAGCAATGTGAAAATACCACAAGGCAAAAGGAACATGATTCATGGATCTGATCTCATATGTCAGTAAATTAATTCCTTAGAAAAGGTGCTTATTAGTATTGGGGGTTATCTAAAAGAAAAGAGAACTGTGCCAGACAGCAGAGAAGAGAAAGCAGCCATTTTGGCCAAGAACAGAGGCAGAGTTGAAAGCCTGTACTTACAGTCTATAGCCAGCAGAGGGAATTTGCAGTCTGCAGTGTAAGCACACAACCAGCAGAGTGAGATCAAGCACCATGTGCAGTTAAAAGTGCAACCTGCAGAGAAAAGCTGCAGAGCTAGTTAGAAAAGAAAAAAAAATGTTCCCTGGGGAAGAGAGACATCTGAGAGGGAGCAAAGTTCAATGGGAGAGATGTGAAATGGCAACTTTTGTGGGCAATGTTGGTGAATTTGACAATAACTTTGAAGCATAGGTGGTGTCTGTAATGTTTTGAGCATTTTGTAGCTTGCACCTCTATCCCAGACAGACAAACAGTTTAAATCTTGCTCACAGCAGTCAGCATGGCTTTGGATCCATCACTGTGTGACCTATTGTTGCCAGCTATCTGTGGAAATGCCATGTACACTGCAATTACTGCAGCAATGCATGAACATTTCTCTCCTGTCCCATCAATGATAGCAGAATGATATTCGTTCTATCAGCAACATCAGGAATGTGGAGAGTCAGTAGCACAGTTTGTTGCTGCTCTAAGGAAGTTGTCAGAGCATTGTCAATTCAGACAAACATTAAGTGATGCCTTGCATGACCCAGTTTGTCTCTGGAATATGTAATGACCAGATTCAAAAGAAGTTACTGACTGTATCAGGGCTTACATTCAAGAAGGCTGTTAAGGTAACTATTGCTATGGAAACTGCAGAGAAGGATTCTTTGGAATTTATTGTGAACTCAGAAATACATCCCTTGAATCAGCAAGACAGAGAACTATGGGAACATAAGAAAATTCTGTGTGGCTATTGTGAACAAATTACATATGCTGAGAAGGATTGCTGGGTATACCAGGTTACTTGCAAGAAGTGACCAGAAGAAAGGACACATTTCTGTGACCTGTTCCACAGTCCATGATCAGCAGCAGACTAACTGTCCATGCAAGAAAACACCTTGAAGACTGAACCTAAGAAAGGATGGAAGTCAGAAATTCATAATGTGGAAAAAGACAAGCGCTCTAGTGACACTGATCAAGACCTAGCACTTCAGGTGTTATCAGAAGCTGTAGTAAGAGATTGCATCTGGGTCATACCCTGAATCAAAGGAGTTCCTGTAAGAATGGAGCTTGATACTGGAGCTGCCATCTTACTAATTTTTGCATCTACCTATCAACAGAGTTTGTCACAAGTTCCTCTGTAAGAAACCTCCATGGTTTTGAAGAATTAGCAAGGAGGGGGAAAAATTAGTCCCAAAAGAGATATTCCGGGAGAAAGATCATCTTGATGGGCAGTCATTTTACCCTTGTATGTGACTGAAGAAAGCTACCCATGTCTTTTGGCAGAACTTGGCTCGAGAAGCTCAGGATGAATTGGACCAAGATGAGGGTGATTACAAAAGCACATGAAAACCATCAAGAAATATCAGACAGACACTGCAAAGTTTTGGAAGAATAGTAACAGTTTTTTGAAAAATAGTACTTGGACAGCTGAGCAACAGGATAGTGAAGCTCACTGTTAACTCTGACAGCTAGAGTTGTGCTTTATGCTTTGAAGCCTCTGGTGGAAGCTGATTTGGACCATTTAGTGAATACTGGAGTCTATTCACCAGTTTAATACAATGAGTATGCTACACACATTGTACCAGTGATCAAGAAGAATGGCTCCATCTGAATTTGTGGAGATTTCAAAGTGACATTGAATCCAGTTTTATGTATAGACCTGTATGCACTACCTTGTATTGAAGATTTGTTTACTACTTGTAATGGATGTCTGTGTTTCAGCAAATTGGACTTGATCAATATAAATGGAGATTGATCCGGCATCTTCCAAATCTCAGTCAACGTGCAAAAAGGCTTATTTTGCTACAACAAGTTGCCTTTTGGTATCACCTTGACTCCTGCTATGTTCCCAAAAGCCCTGAATGAGACCCTGAAAGGAATGAACAATGTTCAATGCTATTTGCACAACAGCCTTGCTACAGGCAAGGATCAAGACGTTCATCTTGGAAATTTGGGCACTGCCTTGCAATGTTTGGAAAACCATGTACTGAAAGTATGTTGAAACAAACATTAGTTATTCAAATCTTTAGCTGATTACCTTGGATGTGTAATTGATTGCACGGGCTTAAGAAAATCACCAAAGAAAGAGAAGGTGATTCTTGAAGCACCACTGCTAGAGAACCTGTCACAGTTCCGTTAGTTCTTGGAACTGCTTAGTTACTATTTCAGAGTAGCAGCCGTGTTAGTCTGTATTTGCAAAAAGAAAAGGAGTACTTGTGGCATCTTAGAGACTAACAAATTTATTCCTTTTCCTTTTAGTTACTATTGTAAATTTCTGCCTAATCTGGCAACAGTACTGGCACTTTACGTAAACTGTTACAAGCAAAAGAAAAAAAAATGTGATTGTGCATTTAAGGAAGCAAAGAAACTGTTGACATCAGCCAAAGTTATTACACACTTTTATGCCTTGTTACCCTTACAACTGGCTCATGATGCTTTACCATATGGAGTGGGTGCAATTATTTCCCACATTTTTCTTGATGGCAGGGAGAAACTAACTGCCTATGCTTCATGAATTCTCACCACCTCTGAGAAGAACTATGCTCAAATAGAGCAAGAAGCTCTCAGCATTATCTTTGGAATTTGTCAGTTCCCTACCTTTCTGTATGACCTGAAGAACTGCTCTGTTTAAGCTCAAAAGCTTGTCTCTCTCATCAACCGAAGTTGGTCCACCCCCAAAAAAGATATTACCTCACCCACCTTGTCTTTCTAATATCCTGGGACCGACATGGTTACAACAACACTCCATATATATCTGTATGGTAGTGTAATGGACTGGATCATAGGCAGTCTGGCCTAGAGGTTGCACCTGGGCTGACGTCTGCCCACCGGGGATGGTAGTTGCTGGGCAGGAGCTGGAGGGATCTCACGAGCCAGATTCCATAAACAAGAGTCAGGGTCAGAGTCAGGCTGGAGTTGGAGACCAGAGAGGTAGTACCAGGTTAGAATCAAGAGGCAGAAATCAGGATCAGAATCAGACTAGAGATCAGGAGATCAAGCAAGATCTAGCATTGCAGCAGGCCAAAGTCTATGTGGTTGTCCAGAGAACGTCCTGGACCCAATCCCTGGAGTTAAATAGGGGGATTAGCCGATCAGCGGGCCATAGGGTATCTTCAGGCTGGGTCTCTTGGGTGGCACTTCCTGTGGTGCCTACCCTCCACATTGTTCCCTGGCTGTGCTTCTGCATGGCTTCCTGGTGGCACTGTGGGACTACCAGCCCACCCACAGAGTCAGGTTCTAGTTCCCGGATCCTTACAGATAGATAATTTACTTTGCTGATGAATCATTTCCTTTTATTTTCAATGTTTGTACTGAAACATGGAATTTCATCATTAGCCACTGGTTGTACACAACGATGGGCATTGCTATTTTCAGCTCATTCCTGCAGCATACAATTCTTTAAAGAGAATTAGCACAACAATGCTGATGGGTTGTTGAGCTGGCAATGCCCAAGCTCCCACCAACCAAAATATATTTTGGACAATGTGTTTTATCTTAATTTGATAGGTAGATTACCTGTCAGTAGCACAGACATCAACAAAGAAACCACTAAAGATAGTGAAGGGAATGATACTACATGATATAGTGCTGGATCATAAGAATCCCCAGTTTACACAATTTGTGTTACATCAATGTAAATTATTTGTGAATCAAGGTTGCATCTTATGGACAATGTGCGTGATCATTTCAAACTCATTTCAATCTCATGTTTTTGAAGCACTTCAGGAAGGTCATTTTGGCACTATATTGATGAAGACTATATGCCAGAGTCAGGTCTGATGGCAAGAGATCACCAAAGTCATTGAGAGGAAGGTCAAGTGCTGTACTACATGTCAGCAAATTCAGCATGATCCTGGCCCAGCTCATCAACACCTTCGGTCATAACAGGTACTGCTTGGACATGCATTCACATGGACTTTGTTGGATCCTTAGAAGGTTATATGTTTTTCGTCATGGTCAATGCCTATTTGAAGTGACCAGAAGTTTATAGAAAGACATCTACGAGAGCTACTAAGACCACTGGATATCTTCATACCTTGTTTAGCCAATTTGAATACAGATGGTGATTGACAATGGACGTCAGTTCTGTTCTGATGAATTTCAGACGTTACTAGCTGAAAATGGAATTCAGCACATATGTTCTGCTCCACACCATCTTGCTACAAATGAACTAGTGGAATGCTTTGACAGAAAGTAGACAGTTTCTTGTTTGTCTACAGGAACACACTACATGCTACTACCTAAGAGTCATCTGTAACTCTGTTTTTGAAGTGATCTTTGCTTACCTGTTTGGATCTTACGTTCTGATGTTGTATCACAACATGTAGCCAAATCTCAAGCCATGCAGACTGATTGACAACATGAGACTCATCATCATTCTTTTCAAGTAGGGGACTTAGTGTGGATTTGCAACTGTATTTTTTGGAGTGAAATGGGTACCTGGAGAACATGTAATATGGTTGGGATCTATTTAATTCATGCTAAAACTATCCATGGGACTCACAATCGACATTTATAATTCACAAAATTATTTATATTGGGTGAAAGAATAAGGACTCTGCTTTTTTAAAAATAGTATGTGATTGTCATTGCTTGAGGATAAGTCGAATAGAGAGCACCAATTTTCTCTTCTAGCCAACTTCCTACAATGGTTTGTAATAGACAGCTATTTAATCGAAACAGTGATCTCTAACTGACACACAACAGCAATCTCCTCCATTTATTTTTTACAAAAGAAAATGATTAGATTTATGAAGATTGGCATAGGCTTTTCTAATGTTTATTGCAGAATGGAGAAAGAGGTGGCAAACTCCTAAATGCAAAAGCCATTAAATGATGAGATCATTACATTTCCCTTTATTATGAATTAAGTATATTCCTACTCTGTCAGGGTGAAATTTGTCCATGTGCAGACAGACTGCAGAAATTCCTATACATCATTTCTGTCATATTTCATGTCCTGAAATAAGATTTAACCTTGGACTTCCCTGATAAATTGGCCTTGTGTTGAACTGGGGTGAACTTTAGCCTCACTGTATTAAAGAAAAGGAGTACTTGTGGCACCTTAGAGACTAACCAATTTATTTGAGCATAAGCTTTCGTGAGCTACAGCTCCCTTCATCGGATGCATACTGTGGAAAGTGTAGAAGATCTTTTATACACACAAAGCATGAAAAAATGGGTGTTTACCACTATAAAAGGTTTTCTGTCTCCCCACCCCACTCTCCTGCTGGTAATAGCTTATCTAAAGTGATCACTCTCCTTACAATGTGTATGATAATCAAGTTGGGCCATTTCCAGCACAAATCCAGGTTTTCTCTCCCCCACCCCACACAAACCCACTCTCGTGTTGGTAATAGCTTATCTAAAGTGATCACTCTCCTTACAATGTGTATGATATGCAAATTGGATACAATTAACTTAGGCTTGAATAGAGACTGGGAGTGGCTAAGTCATTATGCAAGGTTACCTATTTCCCCTTGTTTTTTCCTACCCCCTCCACACCCCCCCCCCCCCCCGACGTTCTTGTTAAACCCTGGATTTGTGCTGGAAATGGCCCATCTTGATTATCATGCACATTGTAAAGAGAGTGTTCACTTTAGATAAGCTATTACCAACAGGAGAGTGGGTTTTTTTGGGAGGGGGACAGAAAACCTGGATTTGTGCTGGAAATGGCCCAACTTGATTATCATACACATTGTAAGGAGAGTGATCACTTTAGATAAGCTATTACCAGCAGGAGAGTGGGGTCGGGGGAGAGAAAACCTTTTATAGTGGTAAACATCCATTTTTTCATGCTTTGTGTGTATAAAAAGATCTTCTACACTTTCCACAGTATGCATCCGATGAAGTGAGCTGTAGCTCACGAAAGCTTATGCTCAAATAAATTGGTTAGTCTCTAAGGTGCCACAAGTACTCCTTTTCTTTTTGTGAATACAGACTAACACGGCTGTTACTCTGAAAACTGTATTAAAGATAAATAATGATATTAGTGTAGCTTTGCTGATATTTTGAGTAATCTTGTATTATAAATAAGTATAATAGTATATTGTAAGTTGTCCTTTTGAATAAGAAATTGAATGTCATAATGTCTTAGTAATTCAATATAGTGAACTTTGCGCATTTCCCCCCCCCAAAAAAAGTTTGGGGCAAAAATAAGGGAATTAGTTTTTATTAGTTTCTAAACTTTAAAACATTTAGGTTTCTTTGAAGTTGTAGAAATCTTGTAAGGAAAGTATATTTTTTGGTGGGATGTTAATTGAACTAATTGAAAGACTGCATTTTTAATAAAGTCTTTGTTTAGGAAATAATAGTAACTTTTGATGCTAGGTTCCTCGTTTCTGTTTCCTTAGTTAAACTCTAGTAATCATATTATACTGCTTCTTTAATTATAACTTTTTGAAATTTGCTTCTCTTTGTATGTCTATCAATTCAAAATAAAAATATTATTTAAAATAATCTTATCATCATAAAGAAAACTATGAGAAATATTACTATCCATGTAACTTCTGAAAAATATAAATCAATGATATCTTAGCAAGAGCTACTGCAGTTTTTTAAAGATATCAAGAAGATAGGAAAGGAATTCCCTATAACATTATTGGTGAAAATCTTGCCGAACAGAAACAATTTTAAAAAGCAATATTTAGGCTTCTCTTGGCTTTAGAATGGATCATAGCTATTTTATCACTCAGAAATGAGCATTGAAAGAACTGAGTCAGATCCATCTAGACTTTCTTTCTTCATTGTATATGTTCTGTTGTTTTTTTAAAAAAATTGAGCAAACTAATAGTTTAGAATTTCACAACTGGGTCCATCCACGTCATATAAATGTTAAAGCAAAGCAAGAAGAAAAAAGAAAACCAACTATGACAGTTATAGTGCTGGCACTGTAGGAGCATTGCAAAGAGCCAGGGAGAGGGAGAATACATACAAGCATTAGATTTGTATAAGTGGCTACAAATTTATTGTGATTATTATTTATTTGGATTGGCATACTGTCTATGGGACTGGCTAAGGACTCCACTGTGCTAGATGCTGGAAAAATATACATATGGTATATCAAGGTCGCTATTCTGAAGTGCTTGCAGTCTAATAATATGAAATATATGAGTGAGATTAACAAAGATTAAGAGAGAAGAGGAGGAGAACTGTTACTATAGTCTATACAAAAAAATTGTAAGGTAGCTTATCTGAACATTAAAGCTCTGGTCCTGCAACTGACAATGCACAAGCACAGCAGTCTTTCTGGGTGTTCAGTGTACAAGAATAAAAAGAAAGCTAAGAAAATGCATTATTCAGACTTGATTTATTCTTCCACATATGCTGTCTTTCATCAAACACTTATTGAAAGTAAAGTTATCACAGTTCTTTGGTTTTGTGCAGCTATCTTCAATATAGTTTTAGAACTTTTAAGCTCTGATTTGGCTTTGCCATTTGACTGGCTGTGATATGGTGATGATGTGGAATGACTCAATTCCTACTCCTGGGTGCATTGCACAAACTCACTGTAAGGAAACTGGGATTCATTGTCTGAAACTACAGTTTGGAATGCCATATCTGCTGAAAATGTTTCTTTGCTTTGTCTATCATAGTTGCTGCAGTAGTGTTTAAAGTTTGTATAGTTCCCAGAAATCTAAATCGTAGTATACAATAATGAGGTTTTTTGTGGCTTGCCATGAAAAAAAAAATCATTCCTATCATTCCAAGGTCTTTTGGAAATTGTGTATATTTTCATTATCTCTTTTTGCTGCTTGGCCTATATTTCCCCATGGGTATCACAACTGCTCACCAGGTCTCAGATATCCTTAGTCACATTTGGGCAGTATACAGCATCTCTGGCTTTCGGGATACATATTTCTATTCTGGAATGTCTTTGATGTATTCTTGAAAGAATTTCTGTTATCAGTGATCTGTGTTTTACAATTGACAGAATGATGGATGTGAGCACTTGTTAATCTTTATCTTGTGTAGTTAGTTATCAGATTATTTTCAGCACCTGCCTTGACACTGGCACATAACTGGCCTGGTTGATACTTTCTGTGTCAACCTGTTTTTATGTATTTCTATCACTTTAAGGATCTCATATTCTTGTTCGGTTGGTGTATTTTCTTGCTGTAAGGCTGCTCTGGATAAGAACACAGCTATGTACATCTCAGTCCCTTTCTTGTACAAGTTGCAGTTTAAGTAGTATAGGTTGAAGGCATACCGAGGCCTCTAGCAGTTGCTCTTTTAAAAATGTTCTCTAGTTCTTACTGTCTCCTGGAATGGCTTTCCACTCTTGAACAGACTGGTCAGACTTTTCTCTTGTGAGCACTATTGCAAGACATTGCTCTTCAGTTTGGGTGTATCTTTATTTCACTGGCAATACTGACCTTGCTGCAAAAGCTACCAGCTGTCCCTTTTGTAAGAGTGATGCCTCAAGCCCTTTCTCAGTGACATCACATTGAGTGGTTATCCCTTCAGTCACATTGTAATATTTCAGGTTTGGATATTTAATGGCATTGATCTTGAATGGCATTCTCAACCATCTCAATCACCTGCTGATGTCCAAAAGGTGTTGAGGTAGCATATTTCCTTATCCAATAGCACTTGCTAATATCTGTCTTTGGCAACAAGAACTGAGATTATTTTTGCTTTTGCCAAGTAAGATTATATCTCTTCAATTGTAAGCATTTGGTAGTAGTTCTTCTTAGTGCATTGTTTAAATTGCTTGTGTCTATGCTAATGTGCAGCTTGCCCAGCTTGTCAATGACTACCATGCTCTTTATCCAACTTCTAGGCTCAGTGGCTTAAATAATGATGCCTTCCTTTTTCCAGTTGATGTATTGCCCCCCTTATTTTTTCCTCTGAATGCAATGGGAACTCTGTGAAGTACTGACTGTACTAACTGAATTGTTTTCTCTATTTCCAGGAGTAACAGGCCTGGAAAATATCTCAGTTCTTCAAAAAACGTCATGATAATTTTTAGCAGCTTTGCTGAAAGGATGGCACAGCGCATTCTCTGCTCCAGATATATTTTTTGTTTGTTTGTTTGCTTGTGTTCTATTCTATGAAAAGTTTGTACCAAGTTTAGTGGTACTAGATTCATGCACTCACAAGTTTTATCTGAACTGGCTTCTGTGCTGTAAAAGGTGATAATTCAGTCTACATGCTTTTCCTTGGTATTCTGCCTTCAATTTACATTGTGCTAGTGGTATTATGATTGTGCCATCATATAATTTTAATGTAGTTTTGCCTGGTTGCAGTTTTGCTTTGTTTTGCATAATGCTGATGAAGTTTTTGGAGCCTACCACATTCACTGAAGCACCACTATATCTATCTGTCATTCAGTTTCCTGTTGTTTGTGTGCTGCTGCCATGTCTTTACCTCTGGTGCTAGTCTGAGATTTATAAAGCTTTCTTTCACTGTTTTGAACTGCATTAATGTCATCTATGTGCAACATCTCATCCTCTGAATCACTGCTTCCTTCCTCAATATGATGTATTTTCTTCTTTGCTTTTCTTGTCTGCAAGCTTGGGGCATAATTATTGCCCTTGCCAAAATTACTATGTATTACCCAATATGTGGGACATTGTCCATTAACATGATTTTTTCCACAGTAGCCACAGGTCTTCCTTTGCATTTTGTTTATCTTATCTGTTTGTATTTGACATTTGCTTTTGAACAATTTTTTGTGTATTTTTCCTTTGTATTTTATGCTCTCCCTGCGATACTTGGTCAATTATCTGTGTCTGCTCCACTTATGCTCTGCATTTGGATGTCAACTTCATCACTAGCTATTCATAAATCTGTTGCTGTTGGTAAAGTGTGGGCATTCTCCGAGGACTCTTTTTCATGCTCCTGCATCATCTGTCCCAATCTATCACTAATTGGTTCATCCTTTAAGTATTGACAGTTACATGAGTCAGCCATTTTTGTACAGTTTGGCAAGATAGTGATCTTATTGTTTCTCCAGATTCTTGATTATTTGTGTTGCAAATATAAGATTTTTACAAAGTTTTCATAAGACATTTTTTGCGAGTTGAAATGTTTTTGGCACACACCTGGGATTTTAAATGAATCGTATCAGTCTACTGTCAACATACCAAAATGTTGTTGGAGCATGTGGCAGCCTTTGCCCATTACAGCTAATGGTGTGGCTGCTCCTGTTTTGTTTTCCTTTTTATCCAACCTTGTTGCAATTGTGTAGTTTTCCCATTGTGATTCAAAGAATGCCCAATTGCCTGCAGATAGGAATCTTGCTGACATCATTGTTTTATCTCTCTCTTTTATTATTTTTTTTCAATATTCTTAGTTTCTGATTTCACATACCTACAGGAGCTGACTCATTTCTGACACCAAGTTCAGTGTGCAAACATAAAAAGAGAGAGAGCTAAGATATAATGTCCGGAATTTGCACTTTGTTCCTCCATACATATTCTCCCCTATTATCAAGCAATTCCTGAAAGCAAAGTTCTCTAAGTTCCTAGATGTTGCCTTGCATGTAATCATGCTGTATCATCCCATCTGGAAGATTTTTTGGACACTAACAAATTGCATCTTCCTGTGAAACATACCCAAATCTGGCCAAGATGTATGGCTCCTAAAAATCTCACATGCTCAGTTTACTGTTCAATAGCTAAATTCTCTGAAGATTCTGTCTGATTGAGCATGACTCATTGCAGGGCTTTAGGGGCTGAACAGGACTCTCCCTGTCAATGCCTCTCCTGAATGCTGGGAAATGCTGTGGTGCTGCACACCAGAATCTTTTCTGTGCTCTCAATGCTTTGGCTGCTGGTGCTCAGGATGTGAGGCACAACAGGGGGAGTACCCTGACTGGAACGGAAAGGATTTAGGAATGGGGAGGGGGAAACAGGATGTGATGGGATCCCTGGGGCACAACCTGGAACTATGGGACTGCTGTGCCCCTTTCACTCTCTAGCCTGCACTGTATCTCACAGTGTTTTCGCACTGACAAGCAGCAAACCCCTCCAGGTGCTGTTATCACTCAGCCACCAGAATGCAGAGGCACACCCAGCTACTTTGCGTGAATGCTCTCTGATCCACTCATGAACTATATGCAGGGAAACACGAGCAAGTCTCCCAAGCCCCCAGCTTCACACCCCAGAAATATACCATTTTGCACTGCTCAAGACCTCCTTTTTAACAGTACAAACTTATTAGATTGTCACTTCGTTCGCCACTTCGTCAAATGAAAGTGGACATGTACCAGCTTTTGTAACCTGAACCAATTTTTCAAGCACTTCAGACAAACTCATTGGGAAGGATAAAACATTAAAATAAATGTATTGACTACAGAAAAGTAGATTTTAAGTGATTATAAGCAGCAGACATAAAGGTCAGATATAGTTACCAAAGAAAATAAAAAAGTAAGCATGCAGTCTAAATCTTAAACCTTATTAGACTGAACAGTATTTGAATCAAGCAGGTTTTATCACCCCACTGGATGTTGCAGGTAGGTTGCAGTTCTTAATACACAGGCTGACTTTCCTTCTCAACTGGGGCCAGTCTCCTCAGTTCAAGTTTGTTTGTCCCTAGAGCTTTTTTGTTGCCGTCAGTACAGGTGGAGGAGGAGAAAGCTAATTGCATGATGTCATCGTCCCTTATTTTATACCCTCAGTACACATGCCTGGAAAATACTAGCCCAGACATGTCCTGGTGGGCTTTGCTGAGTCTCAGATTTGAGCAATCCCCTTGGTGTGGTGTTGTGCAACTGAATCATATTGTTGAGCAAGCCCCATTGTGTGGTACTTGAACAACTCTCTTAGAGTATTGTAAATTCTTTGTTTACAACTCCCCAGGTGTTTAATGATTGTTTAAGCCCCGCCCCCACCCCTGGTGTTGGTCACCTCCTTCGTTATTTCACTGGAGAACTAGCATTGGGCAACTCCCAAAGTCACAACTTATTTCAATAACAACCATACAGCAAAATCTCATAACTTCGTACACACTAATGATGTACATATTTTGACAGAACAATTGGTTTCAGCAGGTCAGGACCTTTCCTATGATATCTTACATGGCGTGCTTTGTATGAAATATCACAACCATATATGAATGATGAATATGGGGGTTATAGGCTGCAACTTTGGGGTACAGTTTGTCACAGAGGGAAATGGGGAGAATGGCGTGGGGTGGAAGTAGATGGGGAGGAGGACAAGAGCTGGTATGAGGGAGCTGGATAGGAGCACTCTGAGGGAGGGGGCTAGATGTATATAGATGAAGAGTGTTGGGAGGCAAGATCTAGGTAGAAAATTTTGGGTAGGAAGATTTCCTAACATTTGAGTGCTTGACTTTGCAAAATTTTAAAATTCTTTGAATGTAGAAATTTTTATGTAATGCTCACATGGCTTGTAGTTGTGTCAATTACTTCCAAGCCTTATGAGAAAGAATCTTTATTTTTTTAGTCATTAAAAATGATAAATACAAATAACAGACATTTCTCTTTCACATTTTTTAAGAGATTGTAAGTTGTTCAGGGCAGTGACTTGTATTTCTTCAATGCCATTGCCTTATGTAATCCACCTTATCATATAAGATTATGTGACAAAACTGAAACTCTATTCTCGCTAGACAAGTTCCAAGAGAAAGGGAGAAACAGTTAAGCCTTTCGGTGCCTCTAACGGCATGGCTACACTTGCAGATGTAGAGCACTAACCAGCCCTCGGAGAGCGCAGTAGGGAAAGCGCTGCAGTGTGTTCACACTCTCAGCTGCAAGCGCACTGGCGTGGCCACATTTGCAGCACTTGCAGCGGCATTGGGAGCGGTGCATTATGGGCAGCTATCCCACAGATCACCTCTTCCGATTCTGGTGCTCTGACTTGTGGGAAGGGGGCGGGGAGTGGGGGGCATTCTCGGTCCTGTCCCAACACCCTGTGATGCATCGCTTCGCATCCCAGCAATCCCTGTGCTTCTGTCCACATTTGGAGCCATCTTTCAACGTTTTTTGTATTGCATGCTCTGTCTACCCTTTCGGTCTGCGTGAATGGATCCCGAAGGGCTGAGGAATATGCTAATGGGTCTCATCAGCACATCACAAATAGCAGTCAAGTTACTCAAGCTACAAACTGACAGTGAGGAGCCCGCGATGATGTCGACTCGCATAACGCATATGACACGAGATTGCTTGTGGCATTCATGGACATGGTCACTGCAGTGGAATGCCATTTTGGGGCTCGGGAGACAAGCACTGAGAGGTGGGATCACATCATCATGCAAGTTTGTGATGATGAGCAGTGGTTGCAGAACTTTCGGATGAGAAAACCCACTTTCATGAGACTGTGTGATGAGTTCGCCCCCCACCCTGCAGCGCAAGGACACGAGATTGAGAGCTGCCCTGCCAGTGGCTATTGCAATCTGGAAGCTGGCAACTCCAAGCAGCTACCGATCAGTCACTATCCAGTTTGGAGTGGGAAAGTCAACCACTGGAATTGTGTTGCAACTTTGTAGAGCCATTAATTGCATCATGCTCAGAAGAACCGTGACTTTGGGTAACGTGCATGACATTGCGGCTGGCTTTGCACAAATGGGTTTCCCTAACTGTGGAGGGGCGATAGATGGGACACATATTCCAATTTTGGCACCAGCCCACCTAGCCTCTGAGTACATTAATCGGAAGGGGTATTTCTATATGGTTCTCCAGGTGCTTGTGGATCACCGTGGGCATTTCATTTACATTAACGCAGTCTGGTTCTGAAAGGTGCATGATGCACACATCTTTCGGAACACAGGCCTGTTCAGGAAGCTGCAAGCTGGGGCTTTCTTCCCAGACCAGAATTCGAAATGCCAATTGTGATCCTTGGAGACCCCGCTTACCCTTTAATGCTGTGGCTCATGAAACCCTACACAGGGAGCCTTGACAGCAGCAATGAGCGGTTCAACAAAAGGCTGAGTCGGTGCAGAATGACTGTGGAGTGTGCTTTTGGCCTTTTAAAGGGCCACTGGCGCTGTCTGTATGGGAAGCTGGACCTGGCCGATGACAACATCCCCATGGTTATATCTGGGTGCTGTACCCTCCATGACATTTGTGAAGGGAAGGGTGAAAAATTCACTCAGGCATGGACATCGGAGGTTCAATACCTGGAGACTGAATTTGAACAGCCAGAGAGCAGGGCTATTAGAGGGGTCCAGCGTGGGGCTGCAAGGATTAGGGATGCCTTGAGGGAGCAATTTGAGGCTGAAAGCCACCAGTAATATTTGATGCCCTTCACGGGCGTGAAGTGCAGCGGTTCCAAAGTTAGTAGGAATCTGTGTTTGCTACACTGACTTGAAGTGCCTGTTGCTTTCCTGGGCTAAGGTATCTTTTACTTAATGCAATAATAAAGAATGTTTTCAAAGCAAAAAATCCATTTATTGAAAAGAAACACAACTGCTTGGGAAACAGAAAGGGCAAGGGGGTGGGGTGGGGAATGATACAATCACAGATTTGTGTATGTCCTTATATCATACTCAGCCTTCCTGTCTGGAGTGCTGTGCAATGAGTGCTGTACTTCTGGCTGGCTAAAATGCATGGGGATGGGGGTTGAGTGCAGTGGGTAAGGGTCGTAGTTTGCCGGGCTGGGTGGTGAAGCTACAGGTGTTGGATAAGTACCCAGATGTTAGGGAAAGTGGGTTGGAGGTGACATGGGGGCACAAGGGAAAGAGGTTTTGGACAAGGGCTGCATGGGCGGGGGGGCGCCTGCATTGTTACGAGCGCCTGTATCGAGTCCACTTGGTGCTTCATAATGCTTAGCAGCTGCTCCATGCTTTGGTGCCGGCAATCCACATTCTGCTCGTGGACCCTCCTTTCAATCTGCCTCCACTCCTGCACTTTTTGATTTTCATTAAGGGACTGCTGCATTACTTCATGTAGCATGTCCTCTTTGCTTCTACGTGGACTCTTCCTAATTCTTTGAAGTCTTTTGGCCATTGATAATAAGGACGGCTGAGATCTCAAGGTTGTATCTGTAAAGCCAAAATGCAACACTTAACAGAAGCAGCATTGTTCCCACCAGGCAGAGCAATGATTCGGCCTTACTTAAAGTAGACAAGCACAGTCTACACAATAGCAGAAATTGCCCGTCCTAAAGTGGGCACACATAACCCACAGGAGCCCCAAAATGGTGAGTATGCACAGGGGCAAGGGGGACTGATTGTTTCATGGCCGTACTGTCCTCTAGGGTTCTGTGCCTTAGGGAGAGCCAACAGCTGCAGGGGGCCCCTATACTGAACTCTGTCCCCACATTTTCCACAAGAGTTCATCCTGGAAGATATCTCGCTGCTGAGGGTGACCTGAGAAGCAAGGGAGGGTCTTCTACTACAATGCAGCTTCCGCCCTGGCTCATATGGAGCTTGCCAGTGTGCAGCAATGGTCCTCCCGCCCCTCACAGCACAGTGGCGCAGACATGTTAGCCTTACTGGGACAAGGAACACAGTGGCTCTCCCGAGAAACCTGCGCAAATGGATTGCCCAGCTTCTGCATGAGACCTTTGAAGAGATCACTGAGGCCAATTACCGAGATGTGAGAGAGCGCATCAATGCCCTATCCGCATTAAGGCATGCATGCAGCCCTAACCCTCCTTGCCCCAAGAGCCTGCACCAAACAACTTCCTTCCAAAAATAAAAGCCGCTTATCAGGCACCTCCTCTGGTGTTTGTTGTTCCCCAAGCACCTCCCGCTGTGACTCGCTTCCTTCCTCCTGGCTTTAGAACAGCTCCTGCCTGCATGCATCTCGGGATGCCAGGATGCTGTCCCCCTCCTCCTCAGCACCCTCACTCCCGCTTTCCTCCTCCTCCTGCCTTGTTGGACTGGGCTCTGAAGTGTCTTTGGTGGTCTTTGGAGTGGAGGTGGGGTCGCCCCCAAGTATCACATCCAGCTCTTTGTAAAAACAGCAGGTCAAAGGGGCAGCACTGGAGTGGCTGTTTGCCTAGCGGGCTTTGTGGTAGGCATTGCGCAGCTCCTTCACTTTAACCCTGCACTGCAGTGCGTCCCAGTCTTGGCCCCTTTCCATCATGTCCCTTGATATCTGCCCGAAGGTATCGTAATTCCTATGGCTGGAGCGCAGCTGGGACTGGACAGCTTCCTCCCCCCAAACACTGATGAGGTCCAGCACCTCGCCATTGCTCTATACTGGGGACTGCTTGGCGTAGGGAGGCATGGTCACCTGCAAAGATTCGCTGAGGGCACTCCGTGCCCTGCTGACCAAACAGGAATGGGATTTTCAAAATTCCCAGAGAATTTAAAGGGAGGGTCTGACGGTTGGTCACCTGAAGGCAGGGAAGTAGAATTCAAAGGGATGACCAGAGTGGCAAGAACAGCATTTTGGGACACTTCTGGAGGCCGATCAGAGTGCATTAATAGCCCAGGGTGTCCACACTGGCGCCACAGTGCTCCAGCCACGGTGCAATAAGCGTTATGCTTCTCGTCGAGGAGGATTACCATGAGCGCTCCAGCCGCGGAGTCCGTATGCTTTATGTGCCTTGCCAGTGTGGACGCGTCATGAGTTAGGGTGCCTGGGGCTGCTTTAATGAGCTCTAACTCGCAAGTGTATCCATGCCCTATAACTTGATTCCTGTATCTGTATAAAATGAAAAATTGGCAATGAAAAATCAAAATAACCTATGCAAATACTGGTGTATATTTGCAGTTTCCTATACCATCGGTAACTGCTGACACTTTTTTGTCTGCATAGGAGAGTTACAAATGAGACAAAAAAAGGTTGGGTTTTTTTTAATATTCTTTTTACTTTAGAATTATAAAGATTAATTTTGGTCTAGCTCAGGCTGCTCATTACTAATATCTGTAATAAATCATGATCCATTGTGTCAGAGGCAATCATGAAGAAAAAAGCATTGGGTGGGGAGGACATACAGACTCACACACATGCACTTAAAATTATTCAGTATGATACTATGAATACCAGAGATAGTCTGTAATCCATATATATGTTCCCTGAAAGCACTGTAACAGGGTACCTCATAACATATCTATATTCCCCAGTGTAATTCCCTTGTTTAAATACCGCATTAGGGTGACAATCCTGCTCCCACATTAGTCAACGGTAGTTTTGCCACTGACTTCATTAGGAGCAGGATTAAACCAAGAGGAGTCTGATACTTTCAGTCTGACTTGACTATTGATTTTGCATAATAATTAGATCTGGTTGACATCTTTGTTGCAAACAATTTCTCCAAAGGAGTTTGGATTCTTTTCTGTTTGTGAATTGCTCGCAAAGGGACTAATTTTTTTTTAAAAATTGTTTATTATTGAAATTTTTTCAACAAAACTCTGGATTAGATAAAGATATCCTTACCCATACTGATTACTACCTTACACTAGAAGTGATCTTGTAGACTGTGAGGGGATCACTTATAACCTAAGATACTATTCAGTGTGAGTAAGTGTATCACAATTGGCCCTTTATGGGAATGTACTTCCGCTTAAAAGTCATTCAGGAAATGTATTTGTTGCTTGCTAACTGATGCAATCACTGTGTGTGACTGGCCATCTTAATCACGTAGTATGGATTCAGGGCCTGGAACTGTAATAAAGAGGGTAAAGTCACTGCGCTTTTGGTATTCTTATGATGGGGGCTAAAATTATGCATGGTATTAGGAGGATGTGATTGAATAGGATTGGGAAAATTAAGGAATGGGTTTTGTCATTAAGGATACTGAAGGAATGTCATAGCTCAGTTTCTGACCCAAAGCCAGTTAAAGCAGGGATTAATTACTGCCATTTAAAGAGGGGTGTACGTGATGAAGTTTACTCACATCACCTGTCATACAAGGGGTTAAGAGCCAATTAGGACATCTGTGATTGATTGATTGCCTTCTGGGCAGAGGGAGCTGAGCTAGGTAAGAATTATTAGGCACTGGGCCTTATAAGGAACAGAAGGGCACTATAGAGGAGGTGGGTCTTGTCTGTAGAGAAAATCCAGGTAGGCAGACCCACAGGGAACAGATTTTAAAAAAGTAGCCTTATAAAAAAGCAGTCAGTTGTGAACTGAGAAGCAAACAGAGGGAGTTTGCCTGGGAACCATCCAAAAGAAGCTCTGGTGAGTGCTGCATTGGGGGGCTGTGTTGTGAACTGGTGGAATGAATATCTGAGTGTCTGTCTACTGTGACCATTTGTTTGACTGGTACTAGTGGCAGGGACTATTTGACCTTGTGTTTGTTTGACAAGTGTGACTGTTTGTTTGGAATGTGTGACTTGGGAGTGCTTTGCTCCAGGTGGGCCTTGAGTGGTTGATTGGAGGGAAGGCTTTGAGCTGGGGAAACTGCTTCCAGCCAGCAGCCTTATAAAAAAGCAGCCAGTGTGAAGTGTGTGAGCTGGGAACAGAGGAGAAGCTAACACAGGGAGTTTGCCAGGGTGGGGAGTTTTCCACAGAATTTTTGCTTTTCAGGCTTCTGTGAGCAGTAATTACCATATCTGAAGAGATTCTTAGAAGAAAGACCATATGGATAGTGAGTGATCAGCTGTTGTGACATGAATGGGCTGTCACCTGTTTGCCTTTCTCCTAGAGGTATAGGTGCTGACTTGTGGGTGCTCAGGGGCTGGAGCACCCACTGGAAAAAAAAATAGGGGTGCTCAGCATCCACTGGCACCAGTCAGCTGTTAATGGGACCTGGGGGGCCTGTGAGTCCCATCAGCTGTTTTGGCAGGGCCAGGACCTGCTGATCAGCTGTTTCCAGCAGCATAGCCAAAACAGCTGTTTCTGGCCATGCATCTTCTGTTTTGGCTGCCAGCCAATCAGCTATTTCAGTGACCAGGACCTGCTCCTGGGGCAGGGGCTGACTAACCCCATCAGCCACCACCTAGTAGTGGTGCTGCCCTACCTGCTTCTTGTGGGCAGGTGTGTTTTGTGTGGCTCTGCAGCTCCCAGCCTGGCTTCAACCTCACCCAATGAAAGGTGGCAGCAGCAGCCGGTAAGTCTATTTCAAAGAAGAAGGGGTCTGTTGTGGGAGACTGAAACCCCTCCCTGTATGGCTGCACTGCAAGCAATCTGCTGGCATGTGTGGCTGTCTGCAGGGGGCACCGGCTGCTTGGCTCTTTGCATCTTGCAGGGGGCTCAGTCAGAGGAATCTCCAGAAACATCCCCTGCAGCTCAGAGAGACTGAGAGTACCAGCCCCTGCCAGACAGCTGGACAGGATGGGCATGGGAGGAGGGAGGGAAATCTCCTGGGCTCCTGTGGGGTGTCCCCACCCCCTGCTTGCCCTCCCTGCCTAGGCAGAGATGCCTGCCTCTCGGGGACAGTGACCATGCAGCATGCCTGGTGCCCCTGGGGCAGCCCTGTGCTGAGGGGAGGGGGAACCTGAGGGGCTTGTTCTTTTGTAGCACCCCCCCCCCCCCCACCTGTTTAGTTTGGTGCATCTGGAGTCACTGCCTTGCTCTGTTCCCCTCCCTGGCATCTGGGTGACTGCCTCTTGCAGGAGTGGGGTCGGGGGTGTGCCTGGAAGAGGCAATGGGGAAGGGATAGGGTCAGGGAGAGGGGGATGGAGTAGGAGAAGGAAACTCAAGCTATCAGGGGAAACCTTCCTAGCAGTGAAATCTCCGCCTTAGGCTGTGTAATAGCCTCCAAGGGCAGGGCTAGTGTGACCAGTTGTAGTGGGGTACAACTTGGGCTGGAACTATCTCCTGTTTAGTCCATGAGCTCTGGAAAACAAGTCAAGCATCATGCCCAATGGTGGGGGGCATTGGTGACTCACAGGGTTGAGTAATTCCCTGGTGATGGGTTTCAGAGTAGCAGCCCTGTTAGTCTGTATTCGCAAAAAGAAAAGGAGTACTTGTGGCACCTTAGAGACTAACCAATTTATTTGAGCATAAGCTTTTGTGAGCTACAGGTCACTTCATCCCTGGTGATGGTCACTGAGTCATTGACTTGCTAATTGTCACTCACTTGCTGCATAATGGCTGGTGATGGCTGTGTAACACCCACCCAGCCATTTGGTTAAATGCCTTGTTTCTAGGGAGTTGCTTTCTGGGCTACGCTCAAATTTGCAGCATAGTTTAATAACACCATACAGCACAATCTCATAACTTCATAAACTAATGATATACATATTTTGAAAAAACAGTGGGTTTCAGCAGATCAAAACTTGTCCCTTGATACCTTACATGGCATGCTTGATATGAAATGATGAATATGGGGGCTACAGGGCACACCACTCCCCCGAAGTATAGTGTCACAGCTAGAAACCCCAAGGCTTAGGACTTTTAAAAGCAGACTGGACAAAACATGCAGTAAGGATCAGTAAGCCCTGCATTGGCAAGGAGATCAGAGGGCTTTTTCCTTCTGTAACTTCTATAATTCCATCCCACTCTCCTGGGAGTACAAATTCTGCTACTAAAGACCTGGTGTCTGGATCCCATATTGCACTGGGATTGGGAATTAGTGCCCTGACATGCAACTCCTCCTATTGGGCCAATTGTGTAGGTCCTGCTGTTAGTACAGCTGTTTGCAAGTGCCCTTGTATTTAGCTTAGGGTGATCAGATGTCCTGATTTTATAGGGACAGTAATGATATTTGGGGCTTTTTCTTATATAGGTGCTAATTATCTCCACCCCCTGTCCTGATTTTTCACACTTATTATCTGGTCACCCTAGTTTAGCTGAATCCTTACACTCAGGGACTGAGTCCAATCCCCACTAAACTGACACTACTATCCTGCTGTGTGGATCCCAGTGTGCTTGTACTGTGAATTTTTGGCATGGACACGTGGCTATATTTATCTCCTTATGCTGGTAGTGCTAATTCCTTGGTGTAATGATGACCTTATGCTACGATGAATCCTGAATATAGTACCCTGGTGTGATGGTCACTCTGTGCTGTTCATGTGACTCCTGCATTTCTGTATGCTGTGTTGTAGCCCTGTTGCTCCCAGGAAATTAGAGACAAGGTAATATCATTTTCTATTGGAGCAACTTTTGTTGGTGAGAGAGACAAGCTTTGGAGCTTTCACAGAGTAGCTCTTCCTGAAGAAGAGTTCTGTGAAAGCTCAAAAGCTTGTCTCTCTCTCTCCCCTCCCCCCCCACCCCACAGAAGCTGGTCCAATAAAAGATTACCCCCCTTGTCTCTATGGCCATGTTGGGTGCATCCTAATATACAGAGTATGCCTCTTGGCCACTAGAGGTGGAGTGTAAATCTTGATGCTAGTAGCCTGCTGTTTAGATCTTACTCCACCCTGAGCCTGGGAGTTTTAATTTTGGCATGGGTACACATGCCGATCCATGAAGGCAGTGTAGTTTGGAAATAAGGCGAATGCAGGGCTGGTCTTACAGGAGGGTGCTGTGGTCAAGAGGTAAGCAGCGAGGCAGGCCTGGAGTGCAAGACTGCAGAGGGACTAAAGTGTGTGGTGTGTTTGTGTTTTGTTTTGTTTTTTTTTTTTTTGTCCGTACTATAATTATAGGGCCAGGTTGAAAGATGGATAAATTTCTGTTGAAAATCAACAGTGGGAAACTTTCAAGAACCCGAAGTGCTTCAGCAAATACAGCTGAATCTGCTGTAACAGTGGACAATCAGACCATGAAATTAGCTACCAGTAGTTTTGATACCAAACAAAATAGAAAAACGAGGCAAAGGGAGATCTTTTCAAGAGAGCTGGGGAGTGCAGTATAAATGGATAGAATATAGTAATGCAAAGGATCGTGTTTTCTGTTATGTATGTTGCAAAGCAGCTGTGGCTGGACATCCCCTCCAATCTACAAGTAGCGACAAAATTGTTGGCTTTTGTGAGTAATTGGTTTTGCTCACGGAACAAAGCATTAGAAAGGTTTTCATCACATGAAAAGTCTTCTGTTCACTGAGCTGCCTATCAGAGTGTATCTGCATTTGAAAAAGGAGAACATGTAGGTAGCCTTACGTTGGCAGGCACAGAACATGATATGCAGCATGCAAGGATTTCATTGCTGAAAATTATAACTTCATTGCAGTTTTTAGCAGCACAGGGAGTGGCCTTTCATGGACACAGATGAAAATTTGAATTTTGTTAAACCACTGCATATGCGCACAGAGGATATACCCAAGCTTAAGAGATGGCTACGGCAAAGTCTTATAAATGGATGTCTCATGGAAGTCCTCAACGAAATACTCGCCCTGATGGCAGATGAAGTGCTGCGAAAGCTATGCACATTTCTACGAGAGTCTTTACTATGCACTTATAATTGACTAAACAGCAGACAGTTCTGTTAAAGAACAAGTATCAATCTTCAGTATCAAAGTTCAGTTCAGTTCAGTTTTGACGTTAGAAATTGTCAAGGTCAGTGTTACGATGGGGCCACGAATGTCAGTGGTGTACTGTCTGGTGGACAAGCTAGGGTCAAGCATGAAGAACCAAGAGCTCTATGGCACACATCAAATCTGGTTGTGCAAGATGTGATGCAACAAATCCAGCCTGTTCAGAACTCCTTATCTCTAATGCATGAGTTGATTGCTTTTATCAGAAGCTCTCCACTATGCTTCCAGAGTACTGCAAATGTATAAGAAAGCTTCTCGCTGTGCCCGTATCATCCTGTGCGGTGGAACACTCACTCTCCAGCCTCAGAGTTAAAAATTATCTCTGGACATCCATGAGACAGATGCTACTGAATAATGTAGCTGTTCTTAACATGCATCAAGACTGTACCAGTGAACTAGATGTAACTTGACAGTTTCATCCAGAAAGCCACAGTGAGATGTAATGTCTTCACTAACATCCCAGTTTAAAGACAGCTTGTGAGTGCAACGATTTTAATATACTGTAATTCATGATGTAATTATGTAGTTCATTACTATTTTAATGATTGTTACAATACCAATGATCAAATTCAATAACTAGAATATGAAAAGTGTATAAATAGGCTGAAAATCCACCTCCCCTGCCATTTTTTTGGGGGGGGGGAGGGTAAGAGGAGCGAGTAGCAGGCAGGGGAAGAGGTGGGGTCTTGGAAGGAGGTGGGGCCTCCAGGGAAAGTAACCACCAGCAAAACCAAAAGTCCACATCTCTGCCCAGAGGCTAAAAGCAACTTTGCTTGTATGAAGTGCAAGCTGCTCTCCATATTGGAAGAGAAGACCCAAGTATCAACCCTGCGTTGCATCAGAGGAAAATGAAGTCCTTCTGGATAGAAGTCAGTGTTTTGGTACTGCAGGCGCAGCATGGTGGGGAAAATCAGAGGACAGTGCAAGAGGGGGAAGAAAATTGGCAGCATGTGACCTCCAAAAGAAAAAGGAGAACCCATGTACCCGCTCAATGCAGACAGAGGTAATAAATTGTTTTCAGACACTCTGCACAAGTACTATGGCACAGAATGGTTTGGAAGAGTCATCTGAGGGAAGGGTTCAGATGCCATTGCCCAGAAGGCATGGGATGCATTGTTCTAGGGTTTGGGGTTCCATGCCCACCACTTCCAGGAGGAGGAGATGGGTGATGGTGGTTGGGGACTCCCTTCTAAGGGGTCACTCCTGAGACTGGTTTCATTCAACATCCTCATTAAGGATCTGTATGATGGGATGGTTTGCACCTGCAGCAAGTTCATGGCTGACATGAAGTTGGGGGGGGGAGAAGTAGATATGATGAAGGGTAGAGATAGGGTCCAGAATGACCTAGACAAATTGGAGGATTGGGCCAAAGGAAATCTGAGGTTCAACAAGGTCAAGTGCAGAGTCCTGCACTTAGGCTGGAAGAATCCCATGTACTGCTACAGACTGGTGACCAATTGGCTAAGCAGCAGTTCTGCAGAAAAGGACCTAGCGATTACAGTGGACAATAAGCTGGATATGAGTCAACAGTGTGCCCTTGGTGCCAGGAAAGCTAACAGCATATCGGGCTGCATTAGTAGGATCATTGTCAGCAGATAGAGAAGGAAGTGATTATTTCCCTCTATCTGGCACTGGTGAGGCTATATCTGGAGTATTGCATCTAGTTCTGGGTCCCCCACTACAGAAAGGATATGGACAAATTGGAGAGAGTCCAGTGAAGGGCAACAGAAATAATCAGGGTGCTGGGGCACATGACTTATGAGGACAGACTGAGGGAACTTGTCTTTAGTCTGAAGAAGAGAAGAGTGAGGGGGATTTGATAGCAGCCCTTCAACTACCTGAAGGGGGGTTTCCAAAGAGCGTGGAGCTAGGCTGTTCTCAATGGTGGCAGATGACAGAACAAGAAGCAATGGTCTCAATGTGGTGTATGTAAACACACAAGTGGGGTTGGAGATAAGAAGTGGCCCAGGGAAACAGCAGTGTGCCTGAAGGAGCAAAACCTTAAGGCTACTTTGTGTTTGGACTTTCATTTGGACATTTTTGTTACCTAGGAAAGTGATTGAACTTCATGTGAGTCACTGAAGACCTGGTATGAGGCAGGTAGTCAGCAGGAGGCATGGGGAGAGAGAGACCCTTTGCAGCATCTCACTCTGACACAAGGTCACACTACAGATGGTGAGTGTGCTGTCTTACAGGGGGCACAGATTTCCCCCCTCCCCTTTCCTATCTCAGACAGCCCTCTACCAGCAGCCTGATTCCTTCCCCTAGCCCATGAGCCCCTATACCTATGTGCTCTGAATTTGAATGAGTTGCATTGAGAGCTGGTGCATGGGTCATGCTGCCACTCTGGTTTGGCCTAGCCAAAACATAGATGGGTAAAAGGTTGCCCCCACCCCCTGGATCTATGGCCTATGTCAAGTCAATAAGACTCTGGCAAATCTTTTTGGGCTCTGAACCTTTAAAAGCCCTCCTCCAACATTCTGATCTGTCAACCCACATGGAGTCCCACTGAAATAGCCCAGGTCAGTAAACTGGAAAAAATAAGCCAAATCATCTCAGACGAAAAATTTAATCAGAAAAACTTAAGTGATTCCTAATCACTTGCAACTATACCTTACTATGTAGCCAAAAAGCCACAATCAAGGAAGAAGTCTGTATTGGTTTAGAAAGCTGACCTGGTTTAATGAGACAGTTCTAAAATATTTAACAAATGGACACAAGGAATTTGATAGGGAATATAAATCAGAAGTTTGTTTCTCATCAATTTTTTTTCTACAATTGCAAAGTGGGACAAGAGAAATCTCTGGCCAGCAGAGTTACGTACAATGAGATTTTTAAAATATATTATAAATATTTGAGTAGTATTGGTCCACTAACAGATGAAAATAGTAGAATTAACAATAACCATGCAGAAAAGGCAGAAGTGTTTGATACATTAATAATTAAGAACATGAATATTTGGAGAAAGATTAGGTAGTCTCATCAGATCTTTCCATTTCACTAGTATCCCTGGAGCTTGTTAAACAGAAGCTACTAAAGTTAGACTTTTTTTTTTTTTTTTCTCCCAATCAGCAGGTCCAGATAACCCACATGTGAGGGTTGTTTGGTGTATGTGTGTTTTAAGAGCTGGCTAAGAAGCTTACTGGGTGCTGATGTGGAGCACTCTGGTAGTTCCAGAAGAGTGGAAGAAAGCTAATGCTATGCTAGTTCTTAAAAGGTCCATTAGATGATATGGATCCTGGACATGATAATGGAGAAGCTGATACAAGAATTGATTAACAAAGCATTTAAAGGAGGGTAATGCAAATATGTGTATGGATTCTTTTTTTCCTTCTTGATAAGGACAAAGAATGTGGGACATATGTACAGGATGTGGGCCTCTATTCTGGGAACTAGTGATGCCCTCAAAAGATATGGAAATCATAGTGGATAATCAGCTTAACATGCACCGTCAGTGTGATGCTATGGGCAAAAGAGATAATCTGATCCTGGGATGCGTAAACAGGGGAATCTCAAGGAGGAGTAGGGAGGTTATTTTATTTCTGTATTTGGCACTGGTGCAACCACTGCTGGAATAAAGTGTCCAGTTCTTGTGTCAACAATTCAAGAAAAATATTGATCCTCTGGAGAGGGTTCAGAGAAGAGCCCAAGAATTATTAAAGGATTAGAAAACATGCTTTAGTGATACACTCAACCAGCTGAATCTAGTTTCTTGAAGGTAAAGGGGTGACTCGATTAGTCTATAAATATCTACCTTGGGAACAAATGTATAATGGCTCTTCAATGTAGCAGATCAAGGTATAACATGAACCAATGGCTACAATTTGAAGCTAGACAAATTCAGACTAGAAATATAAGGCATGCACTTTTTTAAACAATGAGAGTAATTAACCTCTGGAATAACTTGCCAAGGGTCACAGTGGATTCTCAAGCGCTGAAGATTGGATATTTTTCTAAAAGCTATTCTATAGGCCATAGCACTTTCCAAAATAGTCTGTCAGTGGTACTCAAACATTAGCCACCTGAGGACCCCATTTGGTTTAAAATTTGGGGGGAGCTCCAGGCCCTGCCATCACTCAATTTCTTCTTCTCTCTCCCTCTCCCCCTTCTCTAACCCCCCCACCCATGTCACTCACTCTCTTCACCCTCCCTCACTTTCACCAGGCTGGGGCAAGCTCTGGCCAGGCAGTGGTTGCCTTGGGCGGCTCCTGAAAGCGACCGGCACATCCCTCTGGTAGTGGCTCTGAGGTGGGGAGGGGACAGGGTATCTCTGCACTCTGCCCTGCCTGCTGGCACCCCCCCCCCAGCTCCCATTGGCCACAGATCCCGGCCAATGGGAGCTGTGGAGTTGGCTCTCTGAGCAAGGGCAGCAGGCAGAGACTCCCTGACCTCCCCGCAGGGATGTGCAGGCTGCTTCCGGGAGTGGCACAGAGTCAGGTCAGGTGGGGAACTTGCCTTAGCCCTGCTGTGCCACCAGATTTTTAGCACCAAAATCTCCTGGTTTGGCTTCAGTAGCCACCAGGAGAGAGCCTGATTCTGGGAGACTCCTGGCAAAACAGAGGGTTGGCAACCTTAGTTGATCAGAGGGGCCAGTGCCCCAGACATGATTCTTCCCGCTCTCCAATAGGCTTGCCAGCTCTCCAGGATTGTCCTGAAGTCTCCAGGAATTAATGATTGATCTTTAATATTTAATTAAAGATTGTCATGTGATATTCCCCAGGAATTCATCCAAACAAAGTTGGCAACCCTACTCCCAGCACCTCCCCCACTGGGGAGTGAAAGAAGGAGTTGATCAAGGGGGCCTGCGGACCCCCTGGAGTACCCTTGGGACCCCCAGGGGCTTGGACCCCAGTTTGAGAAACACTGGTCTGTTATACAGGAGGTCACACTAGATTATCAGTGGTCCCTTCTGGCCTTGGAGTCTATGAATCAAAACCTAGACTGTGGAAATATCTATATTGTACTGAGAATTAGCATGTGATTTAATTCAGCTCTATATTATGAGTTAACATAAGGGGCTTAGTAAAGATAGAGCATGTGTTTGTCCCATGCCTGGATGAGCATACTTTAAGCCTTTGATCTCTGGTTTCATTTGGGAATTCAAGGTATTAGGAGACTTTGTGTTTGTTTTTTCTTACTGATTAGCTGTTTGCTTAGATCTACAGCTTTTTTCTATTAATTTCAATCCATAGATATACAAATAGTTCAGAATTGAATGCTGTACAAAGGTCTATATTTAGGGACCTAAAATGTGGCCTGATTTTCAAAAGTAATAAGCCCCAAATAACTCCCAATTAAGTAAAAGGAGCTGCTAAGTTTACCTGGTATAATTAGGTAAAATTCAATTGAGTTTAAACTTTAAGCTGTTTCAGTATTTAACTTCCCTGTTTGGGGGTGTGGTGGGTGTGTTTTTAAAGGGGGCAGTGTTTTCTAGCTTCTAATTCCAGCCATTGTATCTTGTTCAGCATTTGTCTGCTAGAGCAAAGAGCCCTCTACTGGAAATCTTCTCCCCATATGAATATTGCTTGAAATTTTTTTAGGGTGGGGGCAGGTTTAGAGGCAGAACAGGTGGAAGTGTTGTAAGTATCACTCTTATGAAGGAAAGGATTTTTCTTTTAAGAGGAAGGGTGTGTGGTGTGTGTGTGTTTTGTTTTGTTCCCTCAACGTGTCCTAAAGATGGTCAGTCTGGATTTATGTAGTCTCTTCTAGAAGCTCATTACCTAGCTGCACCCTTTTAACAAAGTTTTGTCCTTTGCTCATACATGCTTCATCCTGGTTTGTGATCCATGTTGTCATGGAGGAGCACTGGAGCTTGATCTATTAAGTGCCATGAAAATTAGGACCAAGGTCTTAAACTGCTATTGGAAGTAGCAGAGTGTGAGTTGATACAGACTTGAGCAGAGGCCTGATGTGCTCACAGTAGCCTGAGACATGGATAAGGTGGGTAGCAGCATTCTATACCAGCTGGAGCCTGTGTATTGTCTTCCATTCACTTCAGATAAAGTGCCTTGCAGGCTAGATTACTGTAGCTGACAAATACATGGGTTATTGTGAATAGGCCTTCATTTGGGATAAAAACAACGCTTTCCTGGCAGCAGAAGGTGAACGAAGACGCTTTTTTTGGAAATTGATGCAATTTGGTCATCCAAGCTTAGTGAAGACTCTAACAAAATCCTGAGGCTTTGTACCACCTTCATGATGGGGTCTACGTTAAATGAAAAATGGAGACAACATCTCTGCCAGTTCTTCAGTTTCCTTTTTCCTACCACATCACTTTGGTTATGCCTGGATTTCGCTTGAATGGCTCCTCATATAAAAGCTAATTTCCTGTAGGCATTCTGATAGTACACTGACACTTCAAAAATGTTAGAAGCTAATCCAATGACATCTCAATACCTTTCCCAGTGGTCACATGTGTATATTAAAAAGTGTATGAATCCCTGCAGGATCCCACAGGTGAGGGCCTTTGGAATGGAGGAACAGTTATGTCACCACTCCCTGAGAGGAACAATTGAAGCCACTGTAGTGCTGGGCCATCTACTCCTGCTATGTCATGTAGGCATTTTAGTAGCCTCTTGTAGTTCATTGCACCAAAGGCAGCAGATGTCCAGCAGTATGAGCTTGAAGATCTTGCCAATGTCTGTGGAATAGGAGGCTAGAGGCAGGACAGTAGTTGAAGTCCTCATAGTTTAATGTTGACTCCTTGAAAATTTTGTGCAAATTTATTGCGTGGTGTTTCTCCATCTCCCTTCCGCCCCCCCCCCCCCCCCCCCCCCCCCCCCCCGAGATAGGGAACATTGACTGACTTCATGAGTCATGGGTATAGTTCTTTGGCTAATATCAGCCACCATGGATTTGTTTCAGATTGTGGCTCTTCACTTGTAGTAGTTTTCATATGTTTTGCCATATTTACATTTCCTGTGTTTAGTGTGGGAAATCAGGAAATTTTTTTTATGGATATGTGCCTGCCTTGGTGTATTTGAAAATGGGTTACCTGCTATAGAGTTAAAGTAAACAGGACTGTCAGGGAAACCAAGCAGCAAAGCCAACACAATCGCCTAAACAGAGAGCATCCCAACAAACAGTGTAGCCAAGTTAACACCTATTAAGAGATGACTACTGGGCCACAACCCTAGTCAAATTGCTGTTTCTCCAAGTCTGAAGTTCCATATTAACTACTTCATGCTGACAGAGTCCATGGCCTCTAGCAAGTAGGCTGTAAGTTAGGCCCACAAAAAAATGGTCACCCAAGATAAATCTGGTCTCCTTAGCAGCTGGAGAGGAATGCCAAGCATATGTAAGACAGTATGTGTATAGAGCTCTTTGCTTTAAGTCCATTTCTGAGTGTTGTATACCTTTGGTAAATAAACCATACTTTTCTTTTGAAGAAGGTGCTTCTGTGTCACTGCATGCTGTTGTCCACAGGCTGCTAAGGTAAATTGTCGCAGGTGCCAAGCTCATTGCTAACTGGTACCTAGCAGGCCCAACTAGGGGATTGTAAGCCAGAGACCTGGTTGGCGAGTGGCTGGATCATAGGATCCCATCCCACAAAGAAGTGGTGGCATGGGCTGGCCATTTGAAAAGGGTATACTTGGGTAGGTAGGGGACTGGAAAAGGATCTCAAAGGCATCTTAGCCAGGGACTGTAACTTCTAGGAAACAAGTTGTCTTATCAAAGGACACTTGATATACTCCATGACTTGGCAACCTATGGTTACTTTCTCAGTGTAACAGGGTTGGCTGCCTCCTGAATACTCTTTGTGGCTATGGGTGGCTCTGCACAGCCTTGCCTCGGTTTCCCTTCTTTGACTCATTTGCTCACCACAGGCTTTCATGAGGTGATCAACAGCCATTCTAGGGCCTGGTTTATTAACATGAAGTTCAAAATTCAAACCATTCTCAGTCCCAGAATAATTCAAGCATCTACTAGGCTTTTCCCAGCTATAGTCCTTCCACAGGTCTCTGCCTGACTTGTCAAACTTGCGCTGACTCAAAGAGGTCAGGAGGCAAAACCCCTCTGACTTCCCTAGCCACCTCCTGATTTCCCAGGGTCCCTGAAGGAGTCTTGTTACTCCCTGCATCATCTTAACACCAGTTTCCAACTGGTCCAAATCCTCCTTTCCAAATGGTCTTTCACAAAGATGATATTGCAGACCCATAAAAATTTAGTTTTAGAGATTGACTACCTCCCCTCAATCAGCATAGCTGCTGCTACCTCTTCCTGCTCCAATCACTTCTGTTTCTCATCACAAGTTTGGACTCTGCCCCGTACCACCCATATCCAATTGTCTTCCCACTGTCTAATTAGCTCTCAGCTCCCAAGCAGTCAGGTTCTGGTCTATTCCCCCAACCCGGCAGTGGGCAGGACACACCCCCACCAATGGGGAGGAAGTAACCAGAGCTGGGTGGTATAACAGAAAAGCTCCTTACCTTCAGGCATGCTGGACAGATGGCTAGATGGAAATTTGACTGGCACTGTGAGATGGCACATGAGCTTCTGCTCCTAGTTCTGGGCTCTGTGCTATGAGATTTCATGAGGTAAGTGTGAGTATCTGAGACAGGTTTTGTAGAAGATCACAATTTAGAGACTCCCTCATAAGAGACAGTAATATGAACATAGGATTTTGGAGAGATGCCCTGAAGCTGGTGGGTTAGGAACTCCACATGGCTTATAGGGTTGCCATGTGTCTGATTTTTCAACTGGAACACCCATTCAAAAAGGCACCCTGGTGGCTCTAGTCAGCACCACTGACCAGGCCACTAAAAGTCTGGTCAGCAGGGCTAAGATAGGCTCTTCATGGCTCCTGGAAACAGTGAGCATGTTCCTGCAGTCCCTAGGCACTGCCATGGGGGGGCTCCACACACTGTCCTTGCCCCAAGCACCAGTTGCACAGGGCCCCTCTGGCTGTGCCTCTGCCTAGGGGCTTCAGGGACATACTGGCTGCTTCTAGTAGTTACATGAGGTAAGGACTGCCCAGCCAGAGCTGGAACCCCCTCCTGAACCATAACACACTCCTTAGCCCCTCCAATGTCCAAACATCCTGCCCTGTCCCTGAACCTGCTCCTGCACCTTAGCCTAGAACCCCCTTCAACACCCTTAACACCTCATTTCTGGCCCCTCCCAGCCCCATGTGAGTGAGGGTGTGGGAGAGTGAGTGACAGAGGGAGGGGGAATGGATTGAGCGGAAGAAAGGCTTCAGAGCACAGGGTGAGACAAGTGTGTTCCATTTTGTGCGATTAGAAAATGGGCAACCCTACATGGCTAGCAGCAGTAGTTCACCAAAGACACTCTCTCCAGTTTGTTTTAATGTTTCTCATTCACTGGTTTATTTAATGAACCCCAATATCTTTACAGCTTTTGAATTCATAAATCTCCCAATGTAGACATGAGACTTGAAGGGTCTACACTCTTACTATCTGTTCCAGCTGTCCACAGGTCTCTTTCTCACCCCCCAGAGCCTGATATTAGTCACATGACTGACTTGTGATTCAATTCATTTCCTCCATCTAGGGAGGCAAATAGGTTATGTCCCAAGTGGATTGGGGCCTATTTTCCTTTAAAGAGCTAGACACCCTGTGACACTTAATAGTCACATGCTGACTCTCTGATTAGCTGCTCTGTTTTTCCTGGAAGTGCATGTTCAGATGTTAGGTCTGCTGTTCTGGGGTCTCCCAGGAGTTCTCCAAAATTGTTGCTAATTGTTCTAAGAATCTGGTGGCAAATACCATAAATTCACCTGAAAGGCCCAAATCTGGCCAGACTGATTTTAAAAATATTAATTTAGTCATGGTATTTCTTCATTTGCTCCTTAAAATAATTAATCACTCCTCACTAGAGGCTTTTTTAGTAAAGACCAAAGCAAAATAGTTATTAACAATTCACTCCTTTACTGCTCTCAGTTTATTTGCTCACTGTTAATTAGTACCTATCTTTTCCCTTATCTTCCCTTTTCTTCCTACCTGTTTTTCCCTTTAATATCATTTAAGTAATTACGTGCTTTTGCTTATGAAATTTTACTCCTAGAACTCCTTATTTCTCTATCCTTACTGCAATATATTGTCCTGTGGTATGTAGTGTGTTAAGCCATTTTTTTTCTCTCCAACCCTTAAAGTGAATTTTCTATCTGTAGAGCAGATACATTGCTCATTCCACATGTGAAATGTGTGGAACTTCCATCATGCGCTGGCGGGCCAGGCCAGTTTGTTTACCTGCAGCATCCACAGGTTCAGCCTATCGCAGCTCCCACTGGCTGAAGTTCGCCATTCCAGGCCAGTGGGCGTTGCAGGAAGTGGTGTGGGCCAAGGGATGTGCTGGCCGCTGCTTCACCATTCCAGGCCAATGGGGGCTGGGGGAAGCACAGCCAGTGGGACCCACAATAGGCTGAACCTGCAGATGCTGCTGGTTTAAAAAAAAAAAAAAAAAAAAACCAGCCCGGCCTACCAGCAGATTTCCCTGATAGGCCATGTGCCAAAGGTTGCCAATTTCCCTGCTGTAAATGATATGGACATTATAGCTTCTGGTAGCAGAGGGTTCTTCAAGCTTGCAGACAAAGTTCTAATAGGATCTGTTACCCCAAAAATGAGTTTTGGGGTGCTGCTACACTAACCTGCCTATTGCCCCCATAATCTGTTCTTCCCAAGGTAAATGTTCTCAGGGTTGCTAAAGAAACATTTAAAGGACATGGATATAACCTTCCAATAAAGTAATTGAAACAGGCAGTGATCTTATGAAAACAAAGTGTCTTTTTATTAAAATAACAATCCCAATACAGTATCTTAAAAATCCTAAATAAAGCACAAGAATCCCTGAGACACAAATCCCTTATTGCAAGTTAAAGCACACTTCTCAGTATTATTTGAACTATATGTTAAGGTAGGAACTGTGCAGGAAGAACCAGAACCAGTTTGTGAAACAATTTTTTTTTTTTTTTGAAGTGGCCAGTTTGCAACAAATTGCCAACAGCATTTCTTAAATTACTTTAAAGTTCACATAGATAAAATACAATTAAAACACACATTTCAAGCATACACATTAAATATTGTAAACCTATCCTAAACCATTCTTATACTAAACTCTAAAGAATGTTAGGATTACTCTGGGAATCCACTGCTGATTTCTTCTAAAAATCAAATCACTGCCACTGTTTGGCTCCTGGTCAGTCAGTTCTGCTCCTCTCTACCTTCCTTTTCTCTCTCTGCAGTCATTTTTGTTTTTAGCTTCTCTTGCTGATTTTTCTGGTTCTTCCTGCACAGATCCTACCATCTCAGATGCAGCCTTCACCCTACCAAAAATGCTGCTGGCAGGTGGCCTTTTATGCTACATTGTAGCTCTTACATCGCTTACCTCACTCACACATGCTCAGTCCTGACCATTATTTTAGAATTCTGATTGACTGGACTGACCTTTAAAACAAGTTGAGTGGGTTCTGACCACCTATAGGCTTATTTGACTGACTCCTGTCACCCCTCCCTTTATGCACATGCTCAATAGTACTAGGCTGACTGTCAGATCTTTGCCTGGGCATATCTGATCTTTACCTAGACATGCTTTACTCATGCTCAATAATTGCCAATCTTTCATAAGCTCACTGATGTCCTTTACTTCAGAGCTTTGACTCAGCTGAGCCACATTCACATACACTTGGTTCTTTGCCAGGGCACTTTTTTTTCCTTCCCTTTTAGAAATCCTAAATTCTCACTGAGCATGCTCAGGTTCTCAGAATCCACCTCAGAGTAAAATTATTTTTGCTTATTCAGAATACAGATCAGAAATGCAAAGTAGAGACTGGAAAGTTTTCTCTGGTAATAGACCCAAGTGGCTGGAAACTAAAGCTAGACAAAATCAAAATAGTAGTGATGTATATTTTAACAGTGAGGATAAATGAACCATTGAAACAGGGTAACTAGACTTGTGGTGGATTCTCAAATTTAAGAGGTGATGAATGAGTTCCATGACACTCTTTACATGCCTGAAGAGGCTAACAGGCATTAGGCTTCTGATTTCTGTTTAGGTTCCTAACTTCTACTGATTTCAGTGGCATTTCAGAGTCTAACTCCTTTTGATTCATTCCTTATTACTTTGCTGGATGAGAGACTTGGGGCCTGATTCAAAACACATTTAAACCAATGAGCATCTTCCCATTCATGTCAATGGACTTTGGATCAGACACTTATAATCTGTACTATAGTAGTATTCATGCTAATAAGCACCTCTCCATTTTATTTTATAGACATTAACATACCAGACCGAAATTTGCCCTTAAAAATATAAGCAGTATTGCCACTGATATCAGTGGGATATGGTGCTTGTTTGAGTGCTGAAATAGGCCCGCTGTATTTTCTTTACACTTTTCCTTTTTATGATTTTTAATATAAAATTAAGCGTCTGCTGTGTAGCAACCTGCATGGAATTTAGGAGTACAGGTTGTGGAAGGGAAGAGTCTGTAGGAGCAACCAGGAAGACGCTCTGGCTTAAATGCTGTTTTAATAAAGAGCTAGTTTAGTTTTAGGAAAATGGAGTTCTGTTCTCATGGTACATGAAATACAGTGTGTGTAAAACTACAGTAGTGCTGATGCTTGCTGAATTTATAGGAATAGTGAGCACATTGAAAAGGGGAATTATGAATGATTAGTATTTCAAGTCTGAGGCATCTGCAGGTGGTAATCTTTTGAAAGAGGGTTAAGATTCAATACAATGAGACCTCAAAAAACTTTTCCCTCATTATCAAGCTATTTTTCATTTAACAATAAAACAAAACATGCTCTTTGGCCTGCTCATGCAGTTAAGACTACCAGCATCAGAGCAGAGAGTGATCCTGAAACTCTACTACAGGAATGTCTATTCTCCAGTGAAGGTGCTTGAACACATGCTTTGCTAGATGAGAGTGTAAGCACATTGTGTTGTGTAAGCACTTTCATTCTCATCTCTTTAATTCAAGAACCTCGCTATTCTAACAGCCTATGTAAGAATGAGTATTTACAGTAGAAAAAAAAACACTTCTAAAAGCATAATAGTAAAGCAGAAAAGCATTTTTAAGCTGAATGGCATTTTTCAGTTTTGTAACTGTTTGCCAGTTGCAAAAATACACCTAGTAATCAGGACAGAGGGAATATTACTCTTCAGCCTATAGAAGGAAAGAAAGTATTATTCAAGAACAGCCTGGTTTGTTTGCTAAATAAATTGGTCTACAAGAACAGAAGAGTGAAACATTGAAACACTAAATGATAGAGCTCTTCTGATGAAGTGTCACTGCAGTTTAATTACAATCAATCAAATAAACAGAGTGCTAGTTTATACTAGAATTTACTCAAGAGCACAGCTGTATGCTGGGTATTTTGCAGATAAAAGGACTAAACAATGTTGTGGCCTAATTCCAATCAGCATATTATGCAGAGTCACTGATTCATTGGGAAAATTGGTTTTTGTAAATGTCTTTGAATCAAGAGGACAGTAGAAGGTAGGCCAACCAATGGGAAACGGCCAGTTTTGTGAATTAAAATGAAGCATAAACCTTTATTTGAGACTTTTTTCATCAATTGCTCTCTATGTGGATCATTCTTTTTTGATACTAAGTGATATCGCAACTGGAAAAACCATGGGAATATTCAGTGGAGCAGAGGAGGAAAAATAGACCCCACCAGCAAGTGATGTTTGTTATTTCTAAAGTTATATCCTCTTATAATTAAATAATACTTCATTAATGTTTATATTCCCTATATATTAATATATGGTAGAACATTTCATCTGCAAACTGCTTTATAAATATTGTTGGATATTACATTTATTGCTTCTGTGATTCTTAGAAAAAATATAACGTTACACAAAGACAGTATTGTATGTAAGAGTTACTTCTCACATGAGATTGGTGATGCCTCTGGACATATCTCACAGCCTACTCCATGAGGTGCAAGGAGCAAATTCTTGCTCCTCTCCAAAGGTACAAGTCTGGAACATTCTACACAAGAAAAAAACTGAAATTTCTCAACCTTCACCTCTTTCTGTTGGTTAAACGATGGGGAGGCCAAGATCATAGGGTAGGGTGTTTCGGGTTTTTTTGGTCTTTTTCTGTAGAATTTCTCCAGAATTTTATTAACTACTGAAAATAGAGTAACATGCAGTGTCTTAATTCTAGAAAATTTCAAAACTCTATTTGCTTGCAAAAAATTGCCCGTGATTTCTATAATGTCCTAATCTAGAAATATTGAACTTTGTAATGTGCCTAGAGAATAGTTTTCATCACTGTCCCATGGAAGCAGGGCCATCCCTACCCATATGCAAAGTACGCAGCTGCGTAGGGCACCAGGAAATTTGGGGCACCAAATTTCCTGGTGCCCTGCACAGCTGTGTGTTGCTCCAGCCCCTGCCCCACCTCTTCCCCATGGCCTCCGCCGCAGCCCTGCCTCTTCCTGCCCCTGCTCTGCCTCAGCCCCCGTTCCCCTGAGGACTGAAGCAGGGCCAGGCCTGCACTCACCAGCAGCGGGAAGTGCAGCAACCGCGCCCCAGCCGTGCCACCATTAAGTGCTGGGGGCTGGTTCCCCCCTACTTTCCAAGCCAGCCTCCCTCCCGCAGAGCCCTGCCACCCCCATATATACACACACCCCCGTGGGGGCTGCGTAGGGCTCCAGAATAGCTAGGGACAGCCCTGCATGAGGGGCTCTCTCAAAGACCTTCCTTGTGAAACTTAGGAGCTCCACAGCTGGCAAATTTAAGTATGTGGGGGTGGAAGTAGAGAACAGAAGATGGAAGTATCTTGGATGACTACTTATGCTAAATAATCTCTTGGAGCGTCACAGCTAAATATAAGGTCAAAGTATCTTTCCCAGACCTGAAGAAAAGCTTGGTGTAGCTTTAAAATTTGTTTCTTTAACCAATGGCAGTTGGTTCATTAAAAGATATTACCTCACCTACCTTGTGTTTGTTGGATGCCTTTTGTTAGCCCTCAACCTACAAACTGCTCCACACAGGTGGTCCACATTTTCATGGAACTACAAGAAAACCAGTAGGACTCCTCACAGCTGCAGGAAACCACCACATGGAGCAGATGAAGGAGTCAGGCCTATGTTTGCATTTGATTCACAAATCTACTTTAGGTAGTTGAGATTTCTGCAAGTGTTTATTTCAGTAACTGGTATTTTGCTGATCATGGACTATTATTAAAACAACTATGTAGTATTTAGATTAATACTGTTGGCAATTCTCAAGTTTTGTTTCTGGATTTGAACTTCTGTGTAACAAACTTTGGTTTCTATCTGCTTAATTTTTTTACTACCATTTTTTAGTTTGTGTTTGTATACAGAATGCAACAAAGACACTACAGATTTGTGTTTATATACTAGCAAATAATATTTAGTCAAGCTTGATTTAAGCCACTATTTAATATGGACATGTAGTGCAGCCTTTTCTCTATTAAATGACAGATTATGTAGACAATGCTGGATTTGTCATCCCTTATTTTTATTTGAGATCATGAAAGGTGATGCACCTGGCTCATCCACTGATTCTTTATTGCTCGCTATAACATGAAACCAAACATTAGGAAACCAGCATCTGAAATAAGCCAAAATCTAGAATGTTATTATTTATTTATTTTTTTAAAAAGGATGATTGACTTGGGTCTCAAACTCCAGGAAGGCTCTATAATTCAGTTAGCTGGGATGATCTTATATTCAAGTGTATTTTTTGCATGGTCAAAAATTCAGGGTCCAATTCGCTACTGCCTTTACATCTGTATAAAATGAGTCAAAGTAGGTGTAAAATTCTACCAACCCAGTACATTTTTTTTTTTTTTTTTTTAATGCTTGCTTTTGTACTCCCTCTCAGCAGAGAGCAAATCTGTAGATTAAATTCTGTTCTTGCTTCTCATGCCTTACAAGAGCATTCTGAATTTAGCATGGAAAAGAATGAGATCAGGCAAAAATCCAAATGATTGAGTTCTTTGGTTGCATAAGAAAATAGCCCTCTCCAAAATGTTAATATTTTGAAAAATTATTTCCTCTTAGGACCTGAACCCAAAACTCTGTTTCAAAAGTAGCAACCATCCCAATATTTTCAAATTCTGTGCTATAAGTTAGGCACCAGAATAAATGGCCAGACTTTCACAGTGACTGAATACCTAGAACTCCCACTGAAGTCAGTGGGAGCTACCAGAGCTCAGTAACTCTGAAAATCAGGCTTATTCCTAAGTATAGGGGGTTTCTTTGTGGCTAACTTTTGGATCAGAGTTTGAAAACAAATAATGTGTGCTTGGAAAATAAATTCAACCTCATGGAGTAACATTACCAGAGAAATCTTAACTTTTGGACTTTGTTTACTTTTGACTTCCTCCTCCTGCAAATGTATGGCTATTTTTGTTTATAGTTAAAAGGCAAAAGTATGAATTTGCTGTTATAACCTGATGCCTTACCCTACATTATGCAAACATGAATAATATTGGGTTTATTTCTCACTGCATAGTGGGGGAGCGTTAAAAGCTGCGTGTTTTGGGGTGAGAGTCACAGTGGTATTTATGTGCCTAACTTCCATTGATTTCAATGGGACATAAAATGCTTAGAGTGCTTTTGTGAATGCCACCCTTCACACCACAAGTAGTTAAATTTACTGTGGTATATGAGGGGTGTGGGGTTTTTGTTTTTTCCCCTCATTCCCAGGATTGGTCTACACCAGTGGTTCTCAAACTAGGGCCAATGCTTGTTCAGGGAAAGCCCCTGGTGGGCCGGGCCGCTTTGTTTACCTGCCGCAGCCACAGGTTCGGCCAATCACGGCTCCTACTGTCCATGGTTCACCGCTCCAGGCCAATGCGGGCTTCGGGAAGCGGCACGGGCCGAGGGATGTGCTGGCTGCCCTTCCTGCAGCCCCCATTGGCCTCAAGTGGCAAACCACGGCCAGTGGGAGCCACGATCGGCCAAACCTGTGCATGCGCCAGGTAAACAAACAGGCCAGAGCCGCCAGGGACTTTTCCCTGAACAAGCAGTGGCCCTAGTTTTGAGAACGGCTAGTCTACGCTACATACTTAAATAAACTGCGGTGCTCGGGCTGTGAAAAGTCCACACCCCTGAATGACATAGTTATGCCAACTGTAACCCCCCATTTAGACGGCCCTATGGCAGAAGCTCTACAGCTTCTCCGACCAACATTGCTACATGTCTTAAGGAGATGCATTTAAGACAACAGGAGACTCTCTCTCTTCCTTCCCCCCCCCCCCCCCCATTGGCTCAGTGTCTTCACCAGATGTGCTACAGAGGTGCAGCTACATCAGTGCAACTGCACTGATGTAAATTTGTAATATGGACTTGCCCTTAGTATCGCACATGATACCATAGAAAAAGAGAGTACAATAATGACTTTTTTTTTTAGCTATAGCTTTTCCATTCTTCAACATATTCGTGATTTGTCAAATATTTACAGTTTGGCCCATTGATGCTACATAGCACTGAAAACATATATCAATGTTGTGGGGGGAGTATTTAACTATATGCTGGCTTTCTGTCAAGTTTAGACTAAAATTTTAACATTACATTAATGGAGTTACTTGCCATGAATCATGTGTGCTCATCTAATTTGAATATTTAGATTATTCATGTCTCCTTGCAGATGACTAAAGTTAAATGTTAAATATTTTTATTCTTGATTAGAATTTTTAATCAAAGGCTCTCACCATGGATATATTTTGCTTCGTAAAGATTGTGGGGAAGGAAGAATGTTTTCTCTTTTTTAAATACCATGTTTCTGTTTGTAAACAGAACAGTTTATTGGAAGCATACATCAAGATATTTAAGACTTAAATGACTGCAAGGGAGTTGCACGAGGATAAATATGGCCTAGTGCCTATTATCATTTTTCAGTATTTGCAGCAGCTCTCTGCTATTGAACTGTGCCCACCAGAGGAAAAACCTCCACCTTCGAATCCAAAAATCTGCTATCAGTTACATGGTATTCAGTTACTGTTATGGGCATGCATGTTATTAGTGATCACAAAATTATCTAGCTCTTTCAAAACAAACCAACAAAAAGAAGCTACACTATCTGAATTTCCAACACTTGCACAAATGAACTTAGTATGATATATAAAGGAGGAGGGAAGACTGGGCATAATGTCTTTGATAAGAGCCTTTTAGCTAAATCCTCACCAAGCCTATGATGAATATGTAATATAAACTAATTTATAAGTTAAAAAAAAAAGAGCCACCAGCTGGAAACACCTAGTTTCTTAGACATCATTTCATCCACATTACTTCATATTGCATACAAGGAAGCAGGTTTAAAAATAAACAAAAAGTGTGTAAATATAGTAGATGCGCATATGAATAATTTAAACACTGAACTCCAGGTGATTGACATATTAGTTCTTCATGTCAAAGGCTATAATGATAGGAATAGTGGCCACTCAACTTTGATTGGCACTGTGATACAGCTCCAGGAAGGGCTGTGCCTTCTTCAAGGTTGAGACAAGCCAAATGAGAACTGCAAAAACCAAGAACAGATTACTAAATTGAAAAGCTAACAGAGAACATATGCACAGTAAACAATATGGGGCATTGCTAAATAAAATAGTGAAATTAAAAACTACTGAGGCATAAAAAGAGAATTTCTACAGCTCATGAGTCAGAAAGACATGTTAATCTTACGGATTTTCCATAACATCATGCTTCCAAGGCCAGGAGATGTAATCTAAGCAGAGTTTCTATAAAGGTTAAGATGATTCCTTGACATGTTATAAATATGTGCCCAATCAACTATGAAGCTGGTTCAGTTTTGTGTTGGCATAACATCACTAATTTAAATAGTCATACTGGCTTTAAACTGGAGTAACATGGTGGTAAATCTGGTCATTAGTTTATATTGCAAGAGTGAGGTCTACATGCCCCTTTTAACTTTCATTTTCATTCCCCACATGGCTTATAATATTTTAAAAGGTGTGTACCCACTTACAGCATCTTATAAAATTGAATGAATTGGTTTGCATTATTAATATAGGGGCTAGATCATAGAATATCAGGGTTGGAAGGGACCTCAGGAGGTCATCTAGTCCAACACCCTGCTCAAAGCAGGACCAGTCCCCAATTTTTGCCCCAGATCCCAAACAGCCCCCTCAAGGATTGAACTCACAACCCTGGGTTTAGCAGGCCAATGCTCAAACCACTGAGCTATCCCTCCCCTCCCACTGGTTTACCTCAGCTGGTGTAAACTAGATTTAGATTTACATTTATCTGTACAGTAGATTTACATTGTAAATCACTTCACTGTACAGTGAAGATCTGGCCCATACATAAACTTTTAATTTTAAAATGCATATCTGGGTGACTACATTGTTGCCCCTCCTTCTAAAACTAGTGTCTTATTTCTGACACCAGCATCATCTGTCTTCCAAAGTGGCTGCAGGTGAGTTTCCTGGTGGAGTATAAATCAGTGATATGGAGTGTGGATATATTACATATGTACACCAGTCCTGGAACAGAGGCAGTCGCAAACAGCGTACAGACAAATCTACCTTCAGAAATCTCAGCTCACTTACTAAAGTCTGGTTCCCAGGAAGTAATTCTGCACCAAGAACCCATTCTAGCCAAGAGAGCACATCATTTTTCTGCTTACAACAGCTTCCTCTACACAGAATATTACACAATGGAAAAAAAATCAATGATACAGTCTTTCTTCCTAGACTAAAAATGTCTTGCAGATTAACAAACGCAACCTGGAACACTGTAACTGTACCACTTACTGACATCTGCCATATCAATGTAATCAGAGGGATTTCTTTTTGTTTGTTTTTCATTCATCTATCACAGAAGGAGTAGACTGAATCTTCCAGAACCAGATACGCAGTTTTACGGTATCTAAGTATTCCATCCAGGATACTAGACCACTGTGTGTGCATCCATTTTCTATATTCTTTCATTATTCTTCTACTTTTCCCCTTACCTCCTATGCACAATGGCCTGGCAGAAGAACATCATTTTAGAGCTCACTGTATTATTTTAATATGAAATTTTATTAACCCAAATTATTTTGTTTACTAATATGCACAAAATATATGTAAGTAACCCTTGATTGTATTTTGTGTGTTTCAGCATTCATTGGTTTTTCCTGTAGTAGTTAATTTAGGTGGTATCCAATGGGATCTATGTATATGATAATTTCATATTTGCATTTGCTGCTGCTTTTTAGTCAGACAATGTTATTCCTTTGTGTTTCTGTGTACTGTCTGTGTTCATATAATTTTTGGCAATTTGTTCTACAGTGTGATATCTTATGCTGGGGTGTTTCGTTACAATACGTAAGATGATTCTTCAGATAAAATGAATTTCCACAAGAGTCAGGCAATTTTAATAGAAATTGAACTGAAACGTATTTATAAATAATATATACTTAACATGTCTGCCAATAGATGGTGATGGCTGTTTTCAATATGGCCTCATTTATCATACCTCTGACTTTTCCCCCCAGTCCCAGTCATTCATAAACTACAACTTCATATTACCCAGTCTGCATCCCAAGATCCTCAGCAACCAGACCCGGACACCTCCCACTCTGCCTCTCATATCACATTTATACAACAACTAATAACCCCATGCAGATTTACTCAAAATAACAACATTTAAAATATACAGATCAGAAAACTGAGGAAAACTTGCCCAAGGTCACACATCAAGTCAGCCTCAAGAGTATGGACCAGAACCCAAGTTACCTGACTCCCAGACCATTCACCTCATAATTGCTACCAACTAAATAAAAGTGTACTTATTGTATTTATCAGATGTTCCTCTGTCCCACCAATATGAAAGATAAAATTAATGTGGTGTGATGCAGGCTGTATATTTCTATAGTTACTGTATACTATATATATATAAAATACAAAAGTAGCAATTGAAAAGCATACCTGTTGAATTTTCCCACAATGGAGAAAAGACAAAATTCCATTGTAATGTATGTAATGGTTATCCGCAACACAAGCTGCTGAAACCGGATTCCTTATTGTTCTCTCTGGCTCTCAGCTCACTTATATAGCCTTTGGCACCTGCCTTTGACTCCATATTTTGTCTCACAAAATCCATACTTGGACTAAGCATTTATTCAGAGGATTACGTTAGAATTTCAGCTTGCCATTGGATTGTGCAGATCTTCCCAAAAGTGTCCCATATTTTCTTTAAACTGGTTCCCATTGAACAGCTGCTATGTGATTGACAAATTAAAGAGGAAAAAAGCAGCTGGTGACACCATACTGTATGTGTAGGTATTAAAAGAGGATGAGATAAGATAAAATTACAAAGGCTATCAGTCATGCTTCAGGGCATAAACCTATCAGCAGCTGGGATTCTGAGAAGAATGTCATGTTATGGGAGATTATTTGTGGATGGGTGACTTATGTCCTACTGTGAAACATTCAACATTAGCCACCGCCATAATCAAGCTACCAGTACAGAAATACTATTTGTCAGCTCTAGCATTTTTTTCAGTTTGGGAACTATTACCTGAGTATCTAGCATTTGTTGTAATCACATCAAATTGTTGTCTGGTTTCATTCAGTATTACATGGTTAGACAACTACTTTATCTACTATCTTTGATCTTTTAAAAGAGGAGTTAATACTCATATTACGGCTGTCAATTAATCACAGTTAACTCGTGATTAACTCAAAATAACTGTGATTTAAAAAATTAATTGCAATTAATTGTAATTGAAATCAATGTATTTGAAAATGTAGAAAACATACACATATTTAAATGGTATTCTATTATTGTTTAACAGTGTGATGAATCGCAATTATTTTTTTTTAATCTCTTGACAGTCCTAATATATATATGTGTGCGTGGCAATTGTTATACTGAAATGGACAAATAATCTTTTAGTAGCTTGGCTGTGTGTGTGTGTGTGTGTGTGTGTGTGTATATATATATATATATATATTTTCACACACGCACACTGTTTGCTAGACAGTAACTTCAAATCCAGTTTCAAAAAACTGAACCTCGGAGAAAGATAAGTCTTTTTAGCCTCAAACTGAATGGTAAGATCCGTGGATCAGAGTTGTGCAATACCTCATTAACCTTGGTTAGTCATACCCTTCCTGTGCTGTACTAGCCAAGCATAGCAAGGTTCTGGCAACAAAATTTCAACACGATGATGAAATAAGTTTACCCTGCAATATATTGAGAATAGATGATAATGAAAAACCTGCATGCAGTCTTGATAGTTACCACACTCTTTTATTGCACATATCTCATATTCTAAATACACGGGGAATCATGCAAATGATAGCTAGGCTATAAACGCCCTGGTTCTCATGGGAGACTTCAATCACCCTGATATCTGCTAGGAGAGCAATACAGCAGTGCGCAGACAATCCAGGAAGTTTTTGGAAAATGTAGGGGACAATTTCCTGGTGCAAGTGCTGGAGGAACCAACTAGGGGCAGAGCTGCTGCTCACAAACCGGGAGGAATTAGTAGAGGAAGCTAAAGTGGATGGGAACTTGGGAGGCAGTGATCATGAGATGGTCAAGTTCAGGATCCTGACACACGGAAGAAAGGAAAGCAGCAGAATATGGACCCTGGACTTCAGAAAAGCAGACTTTGACTCCCTCAGGGAACTGATGGGCAAGATCCCCTGGGAGAATAACATGAGGGCGAAAGGAGTCCAGGAGAGCTGGCTGTATTTTAAAGAATCCTTATTGAGGTTACAGGGACAAACTATCCCAATGTGTAGAAAGAATAGTAAATATGGCAGGTGACCAGCTTGGCTTAACAGTGAAATCTTTGCTGATCTTAAATACAAAAAAGAAGCTTACAAGAAGTGGAAGATTGGACAAATGACCAGGGAGGAGTATAAAAATATTGCTCGGGTATGCAGGAGTGAAATCAGGAAGGCCAAATCACACCTGGAGTTGCAGCTAGCAAGAGATGTTAAAAGTAACAAGAAGGGTTTCTTCAGGTATGTTAGCAACAAGAAGAAAGTCAAGGAAAGTGTGGGCCCCTTACTGAATGAGGGAGGCAACCTAGTGACAGAGGATGTGGAAAAAGCTAATGTACTCAATGCTTTTTTTTTTTTGCCTCTGTCTTCACGAACAAGGTCAGCTCCCAGACTGCTGCGCTGGGCAACACAGCATGGGGAGGAGGTGACCAGCCCTCTGTGGAGAAAGAAGTGTTCTGGACTATTTGGAAAAGCTGGACATGCACAAGTCCATGGGGCCGGATGCGTTGCATCCGAGAGTGCTAAAGGAGTTTGCGGATGTGATTGCAGAGCCATTGGCCATTATCTTTGAAAACTCATGGTGATCGGGGGAAGTCCCGGATGACTGGAAAAAGGCTACTGTAGTGCCCATCTTTAAAAAAGGGAAGATGGAGGATCCTGGGAACTACAGGCCAGTTAGCCTCACCTCAGTCCCTGGAAAAATCATGGAGCAGATCCTCAAGGAATCAATTCTGAAGCACTTAGAAGAGAGGAAAGTGATCTGGAACAGTCCTCATGGATTCACCTCATAGATTCATGCCTGACTAATCTAATTGCCTTCTATAACGAGATAACTGGGTCTGTGGATGAAGGGAAAGCAGTGGACGTGTTGTTCCTTGACTTTAACTTGTTGGCAAGAATACTATGGGAGACCGTGTCAAAAGCTTTGCTAAAGAACTTGTTGCCAAGAAGGCCAATGGCATTTTGGGCTGTATAAGTAGGGGCATTACCAGCAGATCGAGGGACGTGATCGTTCCCCTCTATTCGACACTGGTGAGGCCTCATCTGGAGCACTGTGTCCAGTTTTGGGCCCCACACTACAAGAAGGATGTGGAAAAATTGGAAAGAGTCCAGTGGAGGGCAACAAAAATGATTAGGGGACTGGAGTACATGACTTATGAGGGGACACTGAGGGAACTGGGGATGTTTAGTCTACGGAGGAGAAGAATGAGGGGGGATTTGATAGCTGCTTTCAACTACCTGAAAGGGGGTTCCAAAGAGGATGGCTCTAGACTGTTCTCAGTGGTAGCAGATGACAGAACAAGGAGCAATGATCTCAAGTTGCAGTGGGGGAGGTTTAGGTTGGATATTAGGAAAAACTTTTTCACTAGGAGGGTGGTGAAATGCTGGAATGCGTTACCTAGGAAGGTGGTGAAATCTCCTTCCTTAGAAGTTTTTAAGATCAGGCTTGACAAAGCCCTGGCTGGGATGATTTAATTGGGGATTGGTCCTGCTTTGAGCAGGGGGTTGGACTAGATGACCTCCTGAGGTCCCTTCCAACCCTGATATTCTATGATTCTAGGCTGAGCAACAGTAAGGACCACATGATTTTATTAATTCTACTCATCTTTCCTTTTACACTACCCTTCTACTTTTTGTTAAATTCATTTGTTGAAGTTCATTTCAAATTGAAATGTAAGCTTTCTGATGCAGGTATAATTTCTTTTGTATTTGTACCTTGTAGAGCACAATAGTGCCCTGCTCCTATCTGCGACCTTTGGGACTACCACAATTCAGATAATAAATAATGTTGTTAATTATAACTGTTAATCTCAGGCACCACTCTACATTAATGATAGTATATGATTTTTGATCAATAGCCTAATTGATGAGTGATGAGCATTATATTTTACAGCACAGCTGTTTGCATTAAAATGACATATTGTAGACTGATGTAAAATTCACTTAATCTTTATCTTATATATGACTGTCACTAAAATGTAGCTGTACTCACAATTTCTTCATACTTCTAGAAATTACAAGGTACAGTTTGACATAGGTGGTTATTTATTCCACTTTTAAAACCTCTCATACCCTTTCCCATAAGAGCTTATGATGGGTTTAAGTACCTCATGTTACTATTTCTAGTGTAAATAATCACACCTCTTCATGGTAACTCATGTAATGTAGGGCATTAAGATTACATTATCTTTTGACAATCTGGCTAATGTTTGTCACACTAAACTATAATTAGTGTGTTCCATATAGTCCATCATAAAACCTATTTCTTTACCCAATACTAGATGATGCACATGATACAGAGGTTATCTACAAGATCAAACATGCATAAACCCATAATATATACCAGATTCATGCTCAATTTTCTTTCATAATGTTGATGAATTTCACAAGTAACTCCAAGCCATCTCGTTCAATGGACAATGATGAGTGTCTTTGTAGAAATATTATTCACCTGCTCAGTTAATGTACAGTATCTGGGATGAAATATTGGTCACATTAAAGTTAACAGAGAAATTTTTATTGACTTCAGTGGGTCCAGGATTTCACCTGTGCTCAATGTTTTCTCAATCAGTTTATAGACCATCTTATTTGCATCCATCCCCCAAGAAATTCTATTCTATTCTATTCAGCTAAACAAAACCCACTGACTCATTACTAAATTTGTACGTTAGTTAATCTGCACTTCATTTTACCTTTTAGACAGCTGATCTTATTGAACTCATTTTGATGCAGCCTTTTTTGGCTTTGGCTCCAGAAGACCCACATCCTCTATGTGTTGCTTATTTGAGGGATGACTACAGAACGTAATAATAAAGGTCATCTCCTGTTAAATGCAACTACTAAATTTTAATAAAAAGTGTGACTATAATCAGACCCCCTGATTTCTGAAGAACTAGTGAGCAGACGGTAGCAAACTGGGGAGCTTGAGAGTGAGATCTCCTGCTGAGGAAAAAGCAAACAGTAATACTTGAGATGAGTGGGTAAGCTTGCTTGTCTGTTTGGTTTTTCTTTTAGCTTAAAGTTTACAGTGTGATCTCTTGGAGATCGTGTGTTTGAGTATGTCTACATAGCAAAGAAAAACCTGCAGCTGGCCCGAGCCAGCTGTCTCGGGCTCGCAAGGCTCTGGCTGCAGGACTGTTTCATTGCTGTGTACATTTCCAGGCTTGGGCTGGAGCCCAAGCTCTGGGACCATCTGACCCCTTGAGCTTCGGTAGGGCAACCACTCTTGCCAGCTTGTTGGTGCTTGTGCAGTTCTATGCAGACTGGTAAAAAGTGCTGCCAGCCATTCCTGTTCCTGTCTCCCCAGGTCTTCAGAAACACTGGAGGAACGCTATCAGCCCCTACAGCTTTCCATCTTTTGGTTTCCAACAGCACAACATTGATCTCCTCAACAAAGTATGGAGAGGAAAATGGAGATTACTCAGTGTATTGGTGATGGTTTCTGTGGAATTTCGGCTGGACCCTCCTGGTATGTAATCTTGTCTGTTGGCATCTTGCTGTTAGAAAGAAGATGAGAGGTGACAGCATTTGTGGTCACCTTTGCCGGGCTATGCGTAACTAGCTAATATCCTCCAAGTTGCTACAATGGAGCCCGCGCTTTAATGGTTGAATGGGTGAAATCAAGGATTTCAACACTCTTTCCACCTTTCCAGGTATACCGAATGCAAGGACTCAAGCAACGCAGTGGCTTTATCTGGGTTGCTGCTCCTGGGTGACAGGGGATGTATCATTTGATTACCTGTTCTGTTTGTTCCCTCTAAAGCATCTGGCATTAGCCTCTTTGAAAGACAGGATACTGGGCTAGATGGACCTTTGGTCTGACCCAGTATGATCGTTCTTATGTTCTTATGTTATGTTCTTATGATCCTTTCATATTCCCTCATACCATTCATACCAATGTCGTCAGCTGGCCACTGGTCATCACATTACTGACCTCCTAGTGAAAATAGTAATGATTATACATACAGAAACATTTAGAATACCTATCTGGGCACCCACTGCAATGTGACCCATTTCACAAAGCCTAAATAAAGACCTGTTCCTTAAAAACACAATGTAGCCTACGTAGTTAAGTGTGTTAGTCTTGAAGAAAAAAAAAAAATAGGTACAGATAGGTATAGATTCTACCAATTGTAGTGCACCTGTAAAAAGAGATGACTGTCAAAAGAACTCGGTCAAATCAAAACCAAATTGAAATGGTCTACACAAGAGTGTTTATTCCTCATTGAGGACAATTAGCCAACTAACTTCCTTTCCTCACATATTTTAACTGAAACTGTCTAAAAAGGTTTTAATATTGGGAAAGGTGAGTTTGTTCACTTGTCTTATGCTGAAAGAAAGCACTGAACTATTTTTGTTCAAAATTTTCTTTAAAAACATTTTTGTTTTCTGGTGAAATCCTCAAAGCTTTTGTAGAAAAAGATTGGTCATTTTTTCAATGGGAAAATACATTTCCACACCAGTTTTGTCATGGAGCAGATGAAAAATAGAACCAAATTTTGTTCTTGTGATAAGTAGTTCTGTTCTATTGGATGAGTGCACATGCCATGGTAAAGTCCTGGTCAGGAAGGGAAAGTTCTTGAAATACCTCAGACCCATTGTCACAGCATGATCTGCCCCTCTAATGGCCTTGGGAGGAGGGCTGACAAGGAGAAACTGACCCTACTCCACAAGGAAGCACAGCAGTCAGATGCTAGGAATCAGTTGACACAGCTGAGTAGCCCCTCATGACTGGCCCACACTCTCACCTGGAATTTAAAGGAGAGCTAAGGCATGAAGCTGGGAGGGAAAGTCAGGTGAAAGGATACTCTCTGGGAAACAGAGCAAGAGACTGTAGACAGGACTGCCTGCTGTGTAACACCTTCCTCTGGGGTTGGGAAGAGCCCTACCTGGTAGCGACCAGAGACAAGATGACCCCAGTTAAAACCTCCTGACCAGATTGTTGTTAGTGTTGTTTTTGTATACTTTTCTTGCTTTTTGGAGGAGGACAATAAAGAGAGCCCTGAAGAAAGAGACGGAAACCTAACATGGGTGTGGCTGTCCATCTATCCCCAACTGATGATGAAGGGGCATGAGCCTGTACTCATCCCATTAAGAGCTTTGAAGATCAAGATTAAGACTTTTAAATTGATTCAAACTGAGAATTCTATGGGAAGTCAGTGAGGTGACAAGAGCACTGCATTGACATGTTTGTACGGAAGTGTAAGCTATTAGGTATGATGCTGCATGTTTCTTCAGGGCTGCAGCCTTCATTTCCAAATAGTGTGCACTAAAGTAAGAAGAGTATATTAAAGTAGTCAAACAGGGATATCATGTGGATCATTGTTGCAAATCCCATTGATCAGGATAGAGGCCAAGTCTCTTGGCTATCTAAAAGGTAGTAGGAAGTGTTTCTGACCACTGTATCTACTCATGTGTCCAGTAGCAGAGACCAGCCTGGAATGTTGAGGGCTGAAGCTTGCATTCCATCAGTGACCACATGCTTTTCTAAGGATGATGTGTTGTTTACAAGCTCGTCTCAATGTTTTCTCCTATGACCTAGTTTCACCTCCATCTGTACTATGTTCAACTTTTAACAGCTGCTATTCACTCAGGTACTGATTTTTCTTGGTCACTGTGACAGGCAGAGGATGTTATAGTTGGTATTCAAAGTGAAGCAAAAGTGACATTGTAATGACACTGTATGCTGCTTTTTTTGTCTCGGCTCCAAGTTGACCATCCTTGACTCAGATGATCTTTTCCAGGAAATAGGCTGATTGTTTATTGCAGAGGTTAGTAGCACAGACAAGAGTGCATCTAGTCCAGGTTGATATCAATTGATTATCCAAAATAGCTTTTCTGGGCATCACTTTGCAGTTGCTATGGCAAAAAAAAAAAGGTATACTCAGTCACTTCCATGTACTTGGAGTAGATCTTACAAAGTCGCTGTGATACAACCTATCCAGGTCTGCTTTCACCAGCATCATTTGAGTCCCTATCCTTCACTGTTTTTTCTGCCACTTGAACCACAGGGTGATCTTTGGTGATGGTGTAATAGTTGGGGTGCTTTGGTGCTGTACCAATAGTGATGAACATAAGTGGTCATAGTATTAAACTTGTTCATCTGTAAAAAATCAAGAAGACCCTGTTTTGTAGTTTGAACCTCTTTTTGCCATCAGGAGATGTTTTAGCTTCAGCCTGGTGGAGGTATGGGTCCAACAAGATATGGGTATAGAATCATAGGACTGGAAGGGACCTCGAGGTCTTCTAGTCCAGTCCCCTGCACTCAAGACAGGGCTAAGTATTATCTAGACCATCCAGGTGATTTACACCTGTATTCAAATATGTATTGTCAGTAAGAGATGTGATTTATATGTTTGTACAGTACATGCATCTAGAAGTCTCAATAGGTGTATTTTATAAATTGAAAAAAAAATGTTTCCAAAGCTATCTTTGCACTTTCACAGATGACTGTGCCAACTAACAAGACTTTCTGGACCTATTAATTTTCCTTTCTTCATGTAGAAATTTCTGGGACTGATGATGAATAGAAATAGTCCAGAAAAGTTTCTGTAATGAAACAGCACACAACTTTTTTGACAGTTCCAATCATTTACCACACAACAAACAAAGATGTGCTAGAACAGAAATAACTAGGATAAAGCATACTATCTTCTGTGTCATTTAAATATTGGCTTGTAGAAAATTTCACCCTTTTGAAAAGGTTACCCATTCATCTCTAAAGCCATTTAGCATTCTTACTGGAGCTAGGGGATAGAGGAGACTGATATAACTATTTCTAAATTTTGTTTTATTTGTTTGGTGTCTTTTCTTTTCAATGGGATCATAGCCTCACTCATCATTTGGCAGCTGGTTTCTTTCAAGGGATTTTTACTTAAAATATATATTTTTAAAATATTATAATTTACTTCTCAATGAACCTTGCAATAACAACATTTTAGCATCTATCCACCATGGCAGATGGCAAACTAATGAGGTCTGCTGTGGCTGCATACAGATATGTTCTGTTCACAACACTTCGGTGTTCCAAAGGGAGGTCAAAGAGTATCTTTTATTTATCTTCTTTGTTGTATTTGATCCTTGAAAATCATAAAACAGATTATTAGAGAAAACACTTTTTGAACCTTTTAATTAGATATGAGGGTTTTTTGTATGCGATCGAATCACAGAGCTGAAAAAACAGTACTATCTGCAGTGTGCTCTAATCTGCTTTTTTTTACAGCAAAAACTATTATTCCCTCATATTTCACAGCATTCTAGTTAAAGTGTACCTAAGAAATGAAACCAAAAATGCTTTTCCTGTGCATGTCTTTTAGTCACTTCAGTGAATTTTAGTACATTCCTTTTGTTAGCTTTCAGCTATTAGAGATATAATTAACATTCTTACTTGATTTCTGCTCCAGGGCAACAATGCATATTTTTTCTGGGATTCTATATGTTTCTACAATGCAGATGTTAGACAGTTTTCATTAAATCTAGTGAAAAGCCAACCTAGTATACTTTTACAATCGGGTGACCTGCTGAACAGTAATACAATAATGCTAAATCATAAATCTCTTTATGCCTGATTCTGCCACCTTTACTCACAGTGGTTTCAATGGAGCTACTTGCAGCTGTGCACTGCTCAGTGTGAGTAAAGGTAGGGGTCTCTAGCCCTTGATAAATAAAATCTCATCTTGATTATTTTACAGCCTTTCCTAATGTTGATCTCAGACAATGTTACTGACCAGATATGAAATCAAGGTTGAAGCTATTTCAGCAATGATTCCTAAAACTGGGATTACACAGTTTAAATATTTGGTTGTAAATGGTTTTTAAATTCATAGATATATTCGCTTCAAGTCATGTATCATCAAATAATGTGAAAGGTAGCTTTCATTCTAATACAAATTCATTGTTTCACTGATCCATAATGCTATCTTGTATCATATTGTGTTAATATTATACAAGTATGACTATTACTGAGCACATTGTGTGGGATAAGTATGAGCTTTGAAGTAATTAATTTTAAAAAGGCAATAATCTGTATCAGAACTTCAGCTGTGCTTCAAAGCTCTCATTTTTCAACACTTTTGGCAGATTTTTTTTTTTTTAATCTATGGCTTACAAGACATATACTGTAGTGTTGGACAAAAGACATCATTAACTGCATATCCCCAGCTGCTTGAAATAATTCTTATAGTACCTTAGACTGTTTCACATTTCTAATAATAATTAAAGTTATTAAAACTAATTTATTTACTATAAATGATTAGGGCCGGATTCTCCTTTCAATAAGCCCATTCTACACCAGAGTAACTCCACTAACTTCATTGCAAATACCCCTGATTTATCCTAGTGTGAAGGGATTCTTAAACCTTTGGAGTATGAGCTTTAAAACTAGATTTTAACTTAACTAACTTCTAATTTAACACTGCTCGATAATATCAGGACACAATAATGGAAGATTAAACCTACCTCTTTTGTCCAAAAAGTAAGGTTTGATCAATATAGTTTTTTATCCTTTCTCAGTAGCCCCCATGGGCTGTCTTCCTCACCTTTCAGGCCAATAGATTGCTCTGAAATGACCTGACTGAATGGCTCTGTGATGATTTCAGAAGAATAGTGGTCAAGGGCAGGAAAAGAATGTCACCAGAGCTTTCCCCTGGGCTCACTCCTTTGCTGTCAACTTAAAATCCATATTCGTACCCTTTCCTTTTCTATCACTCATTGACTTTAGTGGAAAGATCAACCAAACAGTCTTCTTGTATAGTCAAAGCTATTATAACTGTACACTAGCTTCATCACTGATTTACAATCAGAAAAGCAATTGATTCCTCTACTAAGAAAACCAGAGGGCTGTATATCTTCCCTGCAATGCAAATTAGGTAGTTTCTAATCATGTCTTCCACCACATAGAAGTAGAAAAATCTTCTAGAAGCCTGAGAGACCCACTCTTTCACTGTACCTTTCTGCACATTTATAGATCCCTGTGCCAATGCCAAAATCAGTGTCTTCTTAAGGGAAATAACCTACATATTAATTTTACCAGTCTGAATTTCTGTGTTTACCTACGTATTATTTAGGGGCTATTTAAAATGTCTACTCAACATAAGAGGCTTTTAAGAATATCATTAAATACTGAGTAATCTATTCATTATCTTAATAATTTGCCATGTAATGCAAATTATAGTCAGAAGCTGCTCAATCAGTGTATTTTTGGAAAAGTCAAGCAGAGAATCAACATTAAACAAGTATTTGCTTTCAATTAGGCATGTGTGATTTTCATACAGCCTATCATTTGAAAATATAATTTGCACATTAATTCTAAATTGCAGTCATCTTGTAGACTAGTTGCTTTATAGTTTTTCATTTGACAACAATATTTTTGTATCCCTAGATGGTGCTATATGTACCTTTATTGAAAGGAGCAGTATAGATAATTTTAATATAGACTGACAGAAAATCCTATGTAAGACAAAACTACTAGAACGAAACAAATGATTGTAGAAAAATTCCCTCTAGTTTTGCTATAGGCCAAAAAAGCATGTGTTGTCATATGATTATACTCATGAGAAAGTTATTTCTGTGCTGTATTTAGTAGGAATAACAAATAAGTACTATAGAAAGCAACCCACATTTTGGGGGAGAAATGTCAGGCCAATTTGTTGGTAGCTGTAAAATGGCAAAGCTCCTTTAATGTCACTAATGCTGATTTACACCAGCTGAGGATCTGGTTCTTTCAACATGTTTAGCAAATTTTGTTTTTGCTTACCTTCAGTCATGTTGAATTGCCATATTTATGGGCCCATAAATGAATATGCAAAGTATGATTTTTAATAGCTATGTATTTTCAACCGGAAAAACAAAACAACAGATAGTCAGCCATTGAAGAGAAAGGTATGCAGGGCCTTTTTAGTAAGTAGCAGCTACTCTTTTTCAGTAGAAATGGATTGGTACCAAAGTCAGTAGAGATTTGCCTTATCTATTGATGAGTAGCTTCAGAGACAGGAATGCACATTTATAATGGGGTAACACGTTCCAGGATGAAAACTAAGGCCCTGATCTTGCAAAAACTTATACACGTAAGTAACTATGTCAGGCTACTAACTGCATAAAGTTACTCATGTGCATAAGTGTTTGCAGGATCAGGGCCTTAGTATTGTAACATTATTATGTATCACAGAATAATTCATTGATTTTTTTTTCTTTAATATAGAGTAACAATTTAATGCATTATGAAGTATTACATATTTTCATATATATATATATATATATATACACACATTTCATATGTATTTTTTGCATACTTGGCTGACAATGTGTCCATTTTCCTTGTTCCAGACACTGCAGAAAGACAGTCAAGACATCAGGAATGTGTTTTAACCAGGGCACAACTTTGTTAAGTAATAAATATGGGAATTATCCAATAATGATTTGTCCAGTGCAGGTCACCCTTCCTTTGTAATTTGTATCACCTGGTGGAGAGATGTCATCAGCCCATTCCTCCAATACACACACCAGTAATCTGTTCCCAAAATCATTGCTGGAATTCCACCAACCTCTCCTCATATTAGGATTAAGGAGTAGGACAAGGGGGTTGTCTGCTTGCTGTAATAGACGTTAGGTGCTCCAGCTCCATTCCCCACCCTCTTTAGGAGATGTATTCTCCTCATCTGTGTCCAGTTCTAGGTTATCATGGAACCAGACCCCCTATGGACTTTTTCTCATTTATTTCAATAAGACCAGGATTTGGGGCCAGATTCAAAATTTACTGAAGTCAATAGAAGTCTGTCCAGTGACTTCAGCGGACATAATATCACACCCTTAATCTTTTCTTTGGAGAGTGCCTTTTAACTCAGCCCCCCCGCACCCTCCCCCCCCCCCCAATCAACTCTAAGCAGAGATTCTAATACTTCTCCCTACTTGTTGGTTTTAGGAGCACATTATCACATGTATTTAAGAAGGAAATCTTCAAGAAATAAATATAACACTTTTCTGAGTCAAAGTATAGATGCCTGCAATTAAGTATGAACTTTTCCTTTCAAATCCTTTGGCAATTTCCAGATTCTAATAGACAATTCACAGTAAAGCAAAAGCCTCCTATGACATCTCCGGTTTATAACACTAATACTTTTACCACATTGGATGTTACTCAGTCCCACACATTGTTTCATTCAGTTCTTAGTTTTTATTTGCTGATAGCAAACTCATTATAACAGCATTTGTAGACAAAAGACTGCTGTATTCCTATCCCTGTTTTCTGTCTGAATATTTTTTAGCACTGAAGTCATGTGTAATATGAATATTTAAAGCATACAGAGCCTGATCCAAAGTTCACTAAGTCATTTGGAATCTTTCTATTGACTCCAATTTACTCTGGATCAGGCCCTAGAGATGGGTGAATAAAACAAAATGATGTCTCTGAACATTAATTTGATTTTTTTTTTCAGTTACTTCCCCTGTATTCAGGGCCTTCTGGGATTTCTTTCTAGTAATTATTCTAGTGCAAGTTTACTCAGGAATGCTTGCAAAAAAAGCATGTTTCAATCAAATATTGGAGAATATTCATAGAGTGAATTTTGAATTAATAACATCAAGTATTACCATCCAAAACATAAGGACTATACTCATCTGGAGTGTAACCTAAACCTAATGAAGTCAAACCTCAGAGTACACTTACTGAATCAGGCCTCCCAGACAACATAATTGTGTTGGTCCCCTCAGACAGCTCCTGAACACACCTACTAGACTGGCTAGTAGGGCACCCATCTGGGCAATATGAGATCAGGGTTCAAGTTGCTGCTCTGAATCAGTCAGATGGGGGAATTTGAATCCCAGTTGCGCATATCCTGGGATTGTGTTCTAACCTCCAGATTTAGAATTACAAAACTTATTAATCTCACCCTACTTTTCTTCCCCTGCCCTAAAGTTTTCTGCAGGAAGACCTGCTGCACTAGTCATTGCAACTTTTAGCTCATCAGGCCAATTTGCTGGCTTTTATGGGTTTCTGGGTACTGATCCAAAGGGGATCTAGGCATTGGAACATCTAACTTTTAGCCACCTAGAAAATTACTGGAACAACAATGGGATCTACAAAGCCTGGAGGTACTCAGAGGTCTAGATGTTTTGCTAGTTTTACAACAGGGTACATAGAAAGCACTAGTGAAATCATACAAACTAAAATTTCATACAGACAACGACTTGTTTATACTGCTCTATATACTATACACTGAAATGTGAGTACAATATTTATATTCCAATTAATTTATTTTATAATTTTATGGTAACAATGAGAAAGGAAGCAATTTTTCAGTAGTAGTGAGTTGTGACACTTTTGTATTTTTAAGTCTGATTTTGTAAGCAAGTAGTTCTTAAGTGAGGTGAAACTTAAGGATAGAAAAGACAAATCAGACTCCTGAAAGGGGTACAGTTTTCTGGAAAGGTTGAGAGTCAGTGAATTAACCTATTCAGTGATGTTAGTATGACTAGATTTTACTGTATGCACTGGATTTTAGACTGTTTTAGGAGAGTTCCCTGAAGTAAATGCTGTATTACTTGCACTAGAAATAGCACTCGTGTGAAACATAAAACATTTGTTAGCTGGTATTATGTGTTAGATGAATATCATTGTGTAAGTTGAGCATTGAAGTATTATAGAGCCTTGGATTTTGTGATTGCTTTTACTAATATGTGTATTTTTGTTTGCATTACACAGATGCTCAGAATTGCTTTGTTCTAACTCTTTGTATGGTTTCATTTAGGTCAATTGTTCATATAAATATGCTAAAATATTTTAATTTGATATAGTCATATGATTACTAATGGAGATGATAGTCAGTAACACCCCCCCCCCACACACACACACAAAATGAAAATATGATATCTATTGTGGTTTGATTTTTCTGCTATTACAATGAGGACTGAAGCTGATTTCAAAACAATGTGTGTATTTAAATAACAATAAGAAATGAAAAACAGCAACAACAACGAGGAGTACTTGTGGCACCTTAGAGATTTCTAAGGTCCCTAAGGCGCCACAAGTACTCCTTGTTTTTTTTTGCTGATACACACTAACACAGCTACCCCTCTGAAATAAGAAATGAATACATCACTGCTTCCTACTCAAGCATTAGGCCTGGCTGCACTGACTGCCTCAATGCCTGCAGCTAGTTTGCATGTGTGTAAGAGATAGAAAGAGAGAGAATTTGTATGAATCCAATGTACAATGTTGTATTGCATAGTGTCCACAGGATGTATGTCAAGTTTAAATATCCTTCTGGGCTTTATTGAAGGGGTTCATGGAAATTGATCACAAAGGCTAATTTAAAATTAACTTCCTCCAGAATAGACATACATGAGAAACAGGAAGACATAATGACATACAGACCTGACTCTCTCCTCATTTACATCACCTGTAACTCCATTGACTTTGACTGAGTCAAATGAGATTGGAGAATATAGCTAATGCTCATTTTTACATGACTATAAGGACAACCTGCACTCTACCATTGTTATTGGTGCAGTACACTACATTCAAACAAGAAGTCTTGACCCAGACTCTTGTGTATTTGAGATCATGTCTGCCTCCCACAATTCCCTCTCCCCATGTCCAGAAACTAAGACTTATGGTTCCATAAGTCAAATGTAAGGTGCTACACGTAGGGAAGAAAAAACAAATGTATAAATACAGAATGAGGGATAACTGGTCTGGCAGCAGCATTGCTGAGAAGGCTCTGGGAGTTGTGATGGATCACAACCTAAACATGAATCAACAATGAGATGCAGTTGGAAAACAAGCAAATGAATTTTTGGGTTGCATTGACAGAGGCATAACATGCAAGCCATGGGAGGTGATAGTACTGCTCTACTCGGTGCTAGTTAGGCCTCAGCTGGAGTACTGTGTTGAGTTTTGGTCACTGCTGTACAGAAAGGATGTAGAGAAACTGGGAAGTATCCAGAGGAGAGAGAGACAGATGATGAAGGTGATTGAATACAAGAGACATATGAGCAGAGACTAAAGGAACTGGTTATGTTTAGTTTGGAAAAGAGGAAATTAAGGGGTACATGATAGCAGTCTTCAAATACTTGAAAGGCTGCCATAAAAAAGACGGAGAAAAGTTGTTCTTTCTCGCCACAGAGAGCAGGACAAGAGGCAAAGGGTTCAAACTACAGAGGAGCAGATTTAGATTAAATCTCAGGAAGACCTTGCTAACTGTAAGAACAGTAGGACAATGGAACAAACTTCCTCAGAAACTCCTGGAATCTCCTGCACTGGAGATTTTCAAAAAGAGGCTGGATAGCCATCTGTCTTGGATGGTTTAGACACAACACATCCTTCATCTTGGCAGGGGTTAAATTAGATGACCCTTGCAATCTCTTCTAACCCTATAGTTCTGTGATTCTATGATAATGCAATATAGTTAATCTAGCCTTCCATAATGTATATGTATTCCTCATCCCACCCCATCTCTTCCTTTTGGCTTTCTATCATTCCTACTGTCTTTCAAAGGAAGCCCTCTTATGGTGTAATTATCTCTTATTAGTTTCCATATCTTATAAGACTCAGAATGGGAAGAGGCGGTATAAAGGATAAAAAAGGGCAAATCTTCTCTAAAGGAATATGATTTCATTTTATAGCTATTCAGCATCAGTCTGTATGTTCAAGAATTATCTTACAGATAGCCTGCCCATAAATAGCAGAAAACTATTTCTGGATAGGTCCAGTTCTACACATTTTGCTACTGTTTCCTGATCTTATTAACTGTGTAACACTCCCTGATGTTTAAAACAATAGCCCTGTGTCCTGCAAACTGAAATTGGGAAAAGTTAGTTGGGGAGAAAATCCATGAAGCACAGAGTTGGTTGGTTGGTACTTAGGTGGGTAGCTAGAGTCATAGGCAGGCTTGGTGAGAGGGATGATAAAAGTCCCCAGATGTAACACAAACATACACACACAAAACAAATTGTTCAAGCTAATCAGGGCCAGTTTTGTGTTTCCCTACAAAACCATGGAAAATTAAATTATGGAAATATTCAAAACATAAGACCCTGGGCATGTTTCCATGATTTTTGATGCAAATACTAAAGTGTGGAAAAACTGCTGGTTATGCATGCATCTGTGGTCTCCTTATCTGCTCATTAAATCTCTCATTTCTTTTCAAAGTTGCAGAATCAAGACAGCTTTTCCTTGCACCTGCTCAAACAAGAAGCAGTAACCAAGGGGGATTCTACCTCTTGTAGTCTTAAGTGTCTTTATAATATTAACATCTATAACTCTAAGCTTTCCTTCATGTCTGTAGAGAGACTAGGGATTTTATAATATGCATACATGAGCACCCTCCCACCCCACATTTTCCTTGTTGTAAGACTTTGTGTGTGTGATGATATCCAAATGGGTATTGAACCAGTTTAAGTAAACATGTTATAGCAATCAAAATATGCCCTTTAGCAATTTATCTCACCCCTGACATTTATAAGCACCTGAAGGTTTGGGTCTAAAAGATAAAATAGGAATCAATAAAAATTATCACAAATCCCTCAAACCATTAGGAAAAAATCTGGTGACTTAAAGGAAAAATTAGTCTCTGCTTTCATGCTTCCTGGGATGTTTCTAAATCTGGGATAGTTTTAAACTAAAATTGTGAATCCCAACTCAGACCTGAATTTGAACTTTCTGAAATAACAGGGTGCTCAAATTCAGACCATTATAGTGGTAAGTTTGAGCTGAGACTTTGAATTGTAACTCAGACCTACGACATGAATCTAAGATTTTGGTTTTGGCCCATTTCTAGTTCTTACAGCAATTTGAAATACCATGAAAGAGGCTTTCAAAACATGGGAAATACTGAAACTTTACATGAAACTTGCAAGTAAGCCAGATTTATGGTTGCAAGAAGGGAAAGGGGTGAGTGAGTATTTTAAATTTAAATTTGTGTTCTTGTTGTTCACACTCTTAGGCCCTGAAATTACAGTAGTCCTGTTGAAATCAAGGCTTATGAGTAAGCCTTTGATGGATTGGAGTATTAGAGAACTAATGTCTATTTGCAAAAAGAAAAGGAGTACTTGTGGCACCTTAGAGAGTAACAAATTTATTTGAGCATAAGCTTTCGTGAGCTACAGCTCACTTCATTGGATGCATTCAGTGGAAAATACAGTGATTTATATACATAGAGAACATGAAACAATGGGTGTTACCATACACACTGTAACCAGAGTGATCACTTAAGGTGAGTTATTACCAGCAGGAGAGCGGGGGGGCGAGAGGGGGGAACCTTTTGTAGTGATAATCAAGGTGTGCCATTTCTAGCAGTTGACAAGAACATCTGAGAAACAGTGGGGGATGGGGGGAGCATAAACATGGGGAAATAGTTTTACTTTGTGTAATGACCCTTCCACTCCCAGTCTCTGTTCAAGCCTAAGTTAATTGTATCCAGTTTGCAAATTAATTCCAATTCAGCAGTCTCTCATTGGAGTCTGTTTTTGAAGTTTTTTTTGTTGAAGTATTGCCACTTTAGGTCTGTAATCGAGTGACCAGAGAGATTGAAGTGTTCTCCAACTGGTTTTTGAATGTTATAATTCTTGACGTCTGATTTGTGTCTATTTATTCTTTTACGTAGAGACTGTCCAGTTTGACCAATGTACATGGCAGAGGGGCATTGCTGGCACATGATGGCATATATCACGTCTATCTGGTTTCTGTAGTTCCATAAAGAACTGAGAGCAAGTCACTAATAATTTTGTGCTTTGTTACCAGTTTATTTCATATTGATGTTACCACATTCTACTAGACCTGAGACTGAAAATAATGTTAAAGACATGAGAACCTGAGAGTGAAAAGACAGACAGGTAGGTCAACAAATGTCAGGGTCGGGCAATAGCAAAATGGATTGTATATAGATATCAACAGGATTCCCTAAAGAAAGCATGACAGAATTGTTGTTTTATTTTAAGGGGATTTCATAGTGGACAGAGTAGGGGCTTTGCCAATGAATTCAGAGAAGCTGAATCATGCATAAGAGCCAAGTGAAAAAAAGCACAGACTGTCTGAGAGACTTGGAGATGGATAATGAAGGATAGGACTATTGACAATCAGAGTGGGTGGGAATTGATATGAAGCTTGACAATGGAAGATAAGCAAGAATGGGCAGTTTTATGTAGAACATTGTAGGAGGTGAACAGTTGTTTAAATCTGATGTGATGATGAGGCAATAGAGAGATCCAAAAAGTGGAGTGATATAATCAAATTGTCAGGCAACGAAGATTATATTATTGACTGTATTTTCTATGTTCTGGAGAGGTGTGATGTGTTGGAGAGGCCAGTGAGGAGGATGTTGCAGTAGTCAAGGAACAATAAAGTGGGGACCTAAATAAGAGATTTTGCTTTGAGGATGGAAAGAAAAGGACACATCTTGTGATGGTGAGCAGGAAGAAGTGGTTGGATTTGTATATAGCCTGGAGGTGTAGCACAGGGAAGAGTAAGTTATCAGAAGTAATCCCCAGATTGCTGGATAAACAACAAGAAGAACTGTGGTGATGTTGACTGTGATGGAGAACAGAAGTAATGGAAAATGTTTGGGAAGGAAGATTAGGAGTTCAGTTTTCTGTTACAAAAATTGCAGAGCTGTCACAGCTTTCAGTTGATGGCTAATAAGGATTCCAGTGTATACTCCACTTGCAACTCATTAAAAAAGCACAGAGCCTTCAAGTAGTGTATGCAATTATTTTTTTCTGAATCACTATATACAGCAGTTTTCAAGTACTATCATACAGAATAGGTTGCGTTAATAAGGCATAACCAAGAATAGATTCAAAGGCATACTAAAGGGGGTCATTCCGGAAGGCACTGTGCCACTGAGGAGTCTGCAGCATGTTCTCCATTCAAAGGTAGCAGCTCCACTGGCCAGTAAGAAGGTGGAGAGAAGCCATGGTCTCATATCTTCCTATCCCTTCCTTTTCTGAAGAGTCTAACATCCATAAGGACACTACCCATCAGTAGCTCCCTGTCTGGTCAGGGGAAAAGAAACAACCTGTTTATAGCAGTTCCCCTGTATCTGCTTACTGACACAAGCTCCTTCCATTTTTCCCCAGCTGCATGTGCATTCTCTCTCATAGATTCATAGATACTAAGGTCAGAAGGGACCATTATGATCGTCTAGTCCGACCTCCTGCACAATGCAGACCACAGAATCTCACCCACCCACTCCTGCAAAAAACCTCTCACCCATGTCTGAGCTATTGAAGTCCTCAAATAGTGGTTTAAAGACTTCAAGGAGCAGAGAGTCCTCCAGCAAGTGACCCATGCCCCATGCTGCAGAGGAAGGCAAAAAACCTTCAGGGCCTCCTCCAATCTGTCCTGGAGGAAAATTCCTTCCCGACCCCAAATATGGTGATCAGCTAAACCCTGAGCAAATGGGCAAGATTCACCAGCCAGATACCCAGGAAAGAATTTTCTGTAGTAACTCAGATCCCACCCCATCTAACATCCCATCACAGGGCCTATTTACAGTGAATATTTAAAGATCAATTAATTACCAAAATCATGTTATCCCATAATACCATCTCCTCCATAAACTTATTGAGTTTAATCTTAAAGCCAGATAAGTCTTTTGCCCCCACTGCTTCCCTTGGAAGGCTGTTCCAGAACTTCACTCCTCTGATGGTTTGAAACCTTCATCTAATTTCAAGTCTAAACTTCCCAATGACCAGTTTATATCCATTTGTTCTTGTGTCCACATTGGTACTGAGCTTAAATAATTGATCTCCCTCTCCAGTATTTATCCCTCTGATATATTTATCTCCCCTCAACCTTCTTTTAGTGAGGCTAAACAAGCCAAACTCCTTGAGTCTCCTTTCATAAGACAGGTTTTCCATTCCTCGGATCATCCTAATAGACCTTCTCTGTACCTCTTCTCTCCTTCTCTGTACCTGTTCTCTCTCACACACACACACAGACAGACAGAAGCCAACCAAACTGTGTCCTTTTAGGATGCATGTGGAGAATATGTGCATTGTCAGACTCGTGCACAAGCACATTTCTATTTCTCCATTACATATTTTACCTAATTATTACTTTCTTATTATTTATACATGTGTTTAAAAGCCTGTAAATAACCGATTTCTGATACAAGTCATACAAGGCCAAATTCACTTCTCTGTGGGGTTACACCACCATAAATGAGAGCAGAATTCACCTTAGCAGGGCTTCCTAAAGCCTAATTCTCCTGCTGCTGCTGCTGCTGATTTGCAGATGTTATTTAAGTGCACCTTTCTCATTATCTGGCCCTAGCCCAAAAGTTCAGAGGGCTATAATTAAGGTCTTCACATGCCAAAAAGTGAATGAAAAACTCATGAAACATTATCAAGTAATGTTTAGGGACTAAATTTAAAAGGAGATACTGCCAGGAATATGGGAAATTATACAGGATCTGGAAGAGGTCTATGCCTTTGGGATATTTTAAGAGTAAGACAGCTGCTCAGGAAACTGAAAACATACCACCATAGTCATTATTCCTCATGCCTGTAGATCAGTTGAAGTTGGGATCCATTCAAAGTGAGGGTCAAAGAAGCAGACAGCATATCTTATTCTTCAAAACATACCCTTGCGGGGAAAGTTCAACTGTCATGCCACATTATGCAAGTTTCTATTATGTGCAGAAAAACACAGAAAATATTAAACCATTACACACATGAGTAATTGATGCCATATGCTTTATAAAGAACAGATCATCAAAATAGTAATACTTAGCATTTCCATTCTATAGTGTTTTATATATACTATATATCATTATACATCCATTATAAACATAAAATTTCATTTAAACATATACTTTATGGCAATCATAGAATCATAGACTTTAAGGTCAGAAGGGACCATTATGATCGTCTAGTCTGACCTCCTGCACAACGCAGGCCACAAAATCTCACCAACCCACTGTTAGGATATAGATATTCAGGCCTGTCTGTAAAGGCCTATACTCTAAGAATTTAGGGGTATTCTTATCACTTGGCTAGTTATAGAGGTCTAAAAGAAAGAATCAAAATCACTGTCTGCCAGTGTAAGGTCCTTCTCTTACTGTGACAGTCTGAGGCCCTGTGCTTAGGCTAAGGCCTTTGGCTAAGCAGCAGAGGCAGCCATAAGCTGGGAAGCGACCGGTCACCTCCTCACATTCCAAACTAGTCGCATTGAAAGAAGGTGCTATTGGGCTGTTAGGAATACAGTCCTGTCCTGATAATGCCCATAGCCTCCAGAGAAAGGGAAGTGCCTAGAAGATGTAAAAGGAAACTTAGTTTGATAGCATCCTATCTGGCAAGAACTCACTTATCAATAGCTGGGATGTGAAATCCTCACTTCTGTATTGTTTTGTCATTATAGTTCCCACTTGCTATTGTTTGTCTGTATAATCTCTGTCTGGTTCTATGATTGTTTCTGTCTGCTGTATAATTAATTTTGCTGGGTGTAAACTAATTAAGGTGGTGGGACATAACTGGTTACATAATCATGTTACAATATGTTAGGATTGGTTAGTTAAATTTCAGGAAAATGATTGGTTACGGTATAGTAAGCAGAACTCAAGTTTTACTATATTGTCTGCAGTCAATCAGGAAGTGGGAGTGTGGGGTGTGGGTGGGGGAGATGGGAACAGGGAATGGGGGTAAGGAAATTGGAATCATGTTTGGCTAAGGGCAGGAATGGGAACAGGGACACAGGTGTAAGGCTCTGTGGTGTCAGAGCTGGAAAGGGGGACACTAAGGAAGGAAACTAGAATCATGCTTCATGAAGTTCACCCCAATAAACATCGAATTGTTTGCACCTTTGGACTTCGGGTATTGTTGCTCTCTGTTCATGCGAGAAGGACCAGGGAAGTAAGTGGGTGAAGGAATAAGCCCCCTAACACCCACTCCTGTAACAAACCCCTAACCTATGTCTGAGCTACTGAAGTCCTCAAATCGTGGTTTAAAGACTTCAAGGTGCAGAGAATCCTCCAGCAAGTGACCTGTGCCCCATGCTGCAGAGGAAGGATAAAAACCCCCATGGCCTCTGCCAATCTGCCCTGGAGGAAAGTTCCTTCCCGACCCCAAATATGGCAATCAGCTAAACCCTGAGAATGGGGGTAAGACTCACCACCCAGACACCCAGGAAAGAATTCTCTATAGTAACTCAGATCCCACCCCATCTAACATCCCATCACAGGCTATTGGGCCTATTTACCGCTATACTCAAAGATCAATTAATTGCCAAAATTAGGCTATCCCATCATATCGTCCCCTCCATAAACTTATCAAGCTTAGTCTTGAAGCCAGATAAAGCTTTTGCCCCCACTGCTTCCCTTGGAAGGCTGTTCCAGAACTTCACTCCTCTGATGGTTAGAAACCTTTGTCTAATTTCAAGTCTAAACTTCCTGATGGCCAGTTTATATCCATTTGTTCTTGTGTCCACATTGGTACTGAGATTAAATAATTCTTCGCCCTCCGTGGTATTTATCACTCTGATATATTTATGGAGAGCAATCATATCTCCTCTCAGCCTTCTTTTGGTTAGGCTAAACAAGCCAAGCTCTTTGAGTGTGCTTTCATAAGACAGGTTTTCCATTCCTCGGATCATCCTAGTAGCCCTTCTCTGTACCTGTTCCTGTTTGAGTTCATCTTTCTTAAACATGGGAGACCAGAATTGCACAAAATATTCCAGATGAGGTCTCACCAGTGCCTTGTATAATGGTACTAACACCTCCTTATCTCTACTGGAAATACCTCGCCTGATGCATCCCAAGACCACATTAGCTTTTTTCATGGCCATATCACATTGGTGGCTCATAGTCATCCTGTGATCAACCAATACTCCGAGGTCGTCCTCCTCCTCCGTTACTTCCAAGTGATGCATCCCCAGTTTATAACAATAATTCTTGTTATTAATCCCTAAATGCATGACCTTGCACTTTTCACTATTAAATTTCATCCTATTACTATTACTCCAGTTTACAAGGTCATCCAGATCTTCCTGTATGATATCCCGGTCCTTCTCGGTATTGGCAATACCTCCCAGCTTTGTGTCATCCTCAAATTTATTAGCACATTCCAGCTTTTTGTGCCAAGGTCAGTAATAAAAAGATTAAATAAGAGTGGTCCCCAAACCAATCTCTGAGGAACTCCACTAGTAACCTCCTTCTAGCCTGACAGTTCACCTTTCAGTGTGACACACTGTAGTCTCCCCTTTAACCAATTCCTTATGCACCTTTATATTTTCATATTGATCCCCATCTTTTCCAATTTAGCTAATAATTCCCCATGTGGAACTCAGAGTAGCAGCCGTGTTAGTCGATGAAGTGAGCTGTAGCTCACGGAAGCTTATGCTCAAATAAATTTGTTAGTCTCTAAGGTGCCACAAGTACTCCTTTTCTCCATGTGGAACTGTATCAGATGCCTTACTGAAATTGAGGTAAATTAGATCCATTGCATTTCCTTTGTCTAAAAAATCTGTTACCATCTCAAAGAAGGAGATCAGGTTGGTTTGACATGATCTACCTTTTGTAAAACCATGTTGTATTTTGTCCCAATTACCATTGACCTCAATGTCCTTAACTACTTTCTCCTTCAATTTTTTTTCCAAGACCTTGCATACTACAGATGTCAAACTAACAGGCCTGTAGTCACCCGGATCACATTTTTTTCCCTTTCTTAAAAAAAGGAACTATGTTAGCAATTCTCCAATCATACAGTACAACCCCTGAGTTTACAGATTTATTAAAAGTCATTCCAGTTGGACTCCTTGTGAGTTAGTGTTAGTAAGGGTGGCAGAGTCAGACCCATAAATATTAAGAATTAATATTTTGATCTGTATCTGATCTATGAGACTACAGTATGTATTGTGGTTAAAGGTAGAAACTAGTAAATGGGATTCTTGGGTTCTATTCCAGGCTTCTCCACTGACTTGGAGCTCACTACTGCAAATAGGTGTGCCAAGGTTGATCCATTTGTAGGATCTATTTTTTTGGGGAAGGAATTTGGCAAGCCACCTAACTTTCCTGTAGCTCATGTTTCCTGTCAATAAAACAAATGTAATAATGCTTACTGAGCTCTAGTTAAGAGAGTGGTTTTCTGGTTTAATTAAACATTACACATTGTTAGTAAAATGCTTTAAATATCTTGAGTGACAGTTTATAATTGATCACTTAATGCCCAAATATGCACCAGGTGTTACTTAAGCATTAAGTATTCTACTAAGATATTATATTATAAAATACATTAAACATTACTTTTAGTGGAACCTTTATTAATTTTGGAAAAAAAAAAGACAGCAACAACAGAGGAATATTAGCTTCTTCTCAGGGTTATTCATTAGCAAACCATTTTTAACGTCATGCTTATTGATAGTCTTACATTGCACATTTTTATATCTAACAAATGAACAAGCTTCCATTACATATCCAACAGTCTCCTTCAGACTACATCTGTGTAAATAACCAGTGTATCCACTGTTTTATCCTACAGCAATCTATCTGCAAAAGTTGATTAAATGCAAAGACACTATTGCATTGAATACATTGTAAAGATATCTGATACTGTGGTGATAAATTAATTTCATTTCTATCAGCAGAGACTAGATGAGTATGCTGGCTAAGAGACTAGAGAAACCTACTACATATTGATTAACCTACTCAGTAAGGGACAAACTTTGAACCCCTCACTCACTCTGGTGAGGAATTACTCACTTATATAGTACCAATGACATCACAATCTGTCCCTAAAAATGCACAGGAAATAATCCTTGGATTTATAACATGCTGAAATTATGGGAAGATAAAAGAAAATTACTCATTTCAAAACTGACCATTATTATTCTAGCATAGCAGACAGTATACCAAACATCACCAAAGGGTGCCTCAGGAACAAACTGAACTCTGATTTTAAGGGCAGCCAGGATCAGAGTCATGAATAAGTGGCCTGAATTCAAGGATAAAGTAGAGTGTGTATTTATGGCACCATATTATGAGATGCCCAGACATTGTGGTGATGGGACCACATACAAACCCAGATAGATAGAGCTGCATACCTGGAAGTATGCAGAACCCTGTTCAACCTGAAATTTTGCTTCACTGACAAAAAATAAAAAATATGTCTCCAGTCCAGAACATTTTTACTCAGACAATTTTCCTTTTAAAATGTGTACTTAATGTTAAAGGGTTTTGTTTTTGGTTTTGTTTTTTTACTGAAGCAATAATTATTTCTATGACAATCCAAACAATAAGGGGCTTTGGGTGATTACTGCCACAGAATCAATGAAGCTTTCAGTGTTGCTACCATGCAGCTCTTATTAAAATTCAAGCCAGCTACTGAGCATTCAAATCTTTCACTAGAAAACCATTAAACAATGAAAAGAAACATGAGCAGGAAGAAAGATCTGTTCCAAATACTCTTGCATGATCCCCCTTGCCAGGGAGTGAGCTGTAGCTCACGAAAGCTTATGCTCAAATAAATTGGTTAGTCTCTAAGGTGCCACAAGTACTCCTTTTCTTCTTGCCAGGGAAGTGATTCCTTGGCCCTTGTGTATTTGGCTTGCTAGCTCTATTTAGCTTTCATGTTTAAGCCATGAATAATGTGTCACAGTGTCAAGTGAAAATGAATGGAAATAAATGGAGGGTTATATTTTTAACAATGAATGTCTTAAACTTTCTAAAAGATATTAAAAATAGCAATGTGTTGTGTTGGGAGTCGATTTTAGGACTCTGCTGCAGTCTGTAAATCAAAATTTAGGATTCTACTCACAGGTTCTGGGACATTTCCCAGAGGTAAAAAAAAAGTTTTCACAAAAATGGAAAAGATATTCAGCATATTAAAAATCAGTTATTGATTATCTTTAAACTGGAACTGGGAAAAGGTTTAACATCTGGCTCTGTCCATTTATGGGAATAACAAGAATTTACAGAGTTACAGAAGTAAGGATTAATTAAAAAAAAATCTTGGAAGAGATGTAAATTCTCATGCTGCAGAGTGTATGGGCAGACTATTCCATACCTGCCTATTTCAGGGTTGTTTCTTTCACCTTTCCATAGTACTCTCTACTGTTGGAAATAGGATACTGAGCTAGATGGATGTCGTGTCTGATCCAGTATTGCAATTGTTATATATTCTCTTTCTCTACCTCTCTCATTCATTTCAAGAACTTTCAAAGGCCAAGAAAGAAGTCAAACTTTCTAACTTCACATATTTCTTTTATTTTCTCTTTCCCACCTTCCAATAAAAATTGATTCATTACGTGAAAATTTCAAGAAAACCCATTCTAAACAATATTTAGTTAGGGTAAGTATTTCACAGCACAGGAAGGTGCCTTATTCTTCTAATATTAGATAATCCCAATTAAGAATTATAAGGCAAAGATTTTACAGATTTTATCTGCAGAAAACAAAAGGAGTAAACTGATGTCAAAAAAATCACTGAAGAGAAAATAAGAAGTTAAGATTATGATACTAGTTTAGTAATTATTAGATACAAACTGTTGTGTCTATTAAGGGTTAGTATTTCCCACTATATAATGATAGGGGAATTTGTCTCTTTGACTGTGCCATTATAAGGTTCCTTGTCTGATACATTGAGCAAATGTAACCCCCTTTCCATTTTCTTATTTCCTGGTGTTCAGCCAAAAACCTTACTGCTGTAATTACAGCTACTGTTTCTATTTGCTCTGAATTGACATGGAAATATTCCCAGGCAAGATGGCAGTATATTGGCTTGAGTGACTGAAACAAGTAGTTGCTATTTCAGTACATAAGCAGCGGTGCAGGAAGTTGTTAACCATGCTCAGTAGCTGTTCTGAAGCGACTGTGGAAGGCTTTAATAAGGGCAGACATTCCTGCACATACACACATATCCCCTTAATTAGACGCTGGAAGCTCCTGGCCAATCAGTATTGAGTGCTGTCACGGGTACAAAACTGGCAGCTGTGTTCAGCACCAGTCAGATTCAGCCCAGCCCTGCAGGGAAAAGAGCTGCCAGGGATAACCCAGCCTGAACATGTGGGAAGGATCTCTGTAATTTTACAGAAATCAGTGGGTTTGAGAGGGGAAAACATCAGAAATGAGGAATCATAACCAGGAGGCCAAATGTCTTTGTCATTTGTATTACATCATTGAAACAAAGACCTGTGAGTCTAGCAGCTTCAGTAATGGTCAGTTTTTCTCATTTGAAATTGTGTCTGTGCTCAATAGTGTAGCTGCTGAAACAATTGGTTATGTGGTGCAACTAAATGATTTATCTAATTATCAATATGATATAAAGCACTGGTGGGCAACCTGTGGCATGCGGGCAGCAGGCGGCCAATCAAGGTAGGCCACTGGCGGGCCACTAGACAGTTTGTTTACATTTGCATGTCTGCCCACAGCTCCCAGTGGCTACGATTTGCCGTTCCTGGCCAATGGGAGCTGCAGGAAGCAGCGGCCAGCACGTCCCTGCAGTCTGTGGCGCTTCCAGCAGCTCCCATTGGCCGGGAACGGCGAACTGCAGCCACTGGGAGCTGCAGGCGGCTGTGGAAATGTAAAGAAACTGTCTGGCGGCCCGCCAACAGATTTCCCTGTTGTGCCAGTTGCCCACTACTGATATACAGGGTGAACAATAATGAAAGCAGAAGATATCTGATGGTTTAGGCCCTGTGTTAATATTTCATTTTAAAGGAGATTACAAATCTCTAGTTAGTGATGTTAGTCTAGCAATGGTGTGTTTTAACTGCTGTACTGTCATGGTTTATCATTGGAGTGTTATTCATTTAAAAAAAGAAATTTGAAACAATTAATTGTGTGTGTTTAATTGTCTTATTGTTAAGACTGGTACTGTATTCTCAAGAAGATAAAAAACATGAATCCTATTATAATTTCCACTGCCAGTATTTAGAGGGTTCCTATAGAAAATCCAGCTATAGTGTCTTGCAAGGATATGAATTCATGGTCTGTGCAAATACTTTGAGTCAGAGAGAATCATAGAAAATATAGGTCTGGAGGAGACCTTGATAGGTCACCTAGTCCAGTAACTAAGACAGGTATTTGTCTATCCTGTTCTTTAAAAACTTCCAATGACAGGGACTCCACAACCTCCTTAGATAATTTGTTCCAGTGCTTAACTGCTCTTACCATTAGTAAGTTTTTCCTAATGTCTAACCTAAATATCCCTTGCTGCAATTTAAGCCCTTTATTTCTTGTCCTGTCCTTAGTGTTTAAGGAGAACAATTTATCACCCTCTTCTTTGTAACATCTTTTCATGGATTTGAAGACGGTTGTCCTGTCACCCTTCAGTCTATTCTCCAGACTAAACAAACCCATTTTTTTTTATCTTTCTTCATCGGTCATGTTTTCCAGACTTTTAATAATTTTTGCTGCTCTCCTCTGGTCTTTCTCCAATTTGTACACATCTCTCCCAAAGTGCCCAGAATTAGACAAAATACTCCAATTGAAGCCTTATCAGTGCTGAGTAGACTGGAAGAATTACTTCTTGTGTCTTGCTTTCAGCACTCCTGCTAATACATCCCAGAATGACGTTTCCTTTTTTGCAACAGTATTACACTGTTGACTCATATTTAGTTTGTGATCCACTATAACCCTCAGATCCTTTTTGTATTACTCCTTCCTAGGCAGTCATATACCATTTTGTATTTGTGCAATTGATTATTCCTTCCTAAGTCTATTACTTTGCATTTGTCCTTATTGACTTTCATCCTATTAACTTCATAACATGTCTCCAGTTTGTCAAGTTGATAGTGAATTCTAATCCTGTTCTCCAAAGCACTTGCAATCCCTCCCAGCTTGGTATCATCAGCAAACTTAATAAGTATACTCTCTGCCATTATCCAAACCATTTATGAAGATATTGAATAGAAAGAGACCCAGGAAAGATCCTTGTGAGATCCTACTTGTTATGACCTTCCAGCTTAATTCTGAACCTTTTATAACTACTTTCTGAGTATGGTTTTCCAATCTGTTGTGTACGCATCTTCTAGCATGTTCAAGCTATGTTTCTATAGTTTTTTTTTTTTTTTTTATGATAAGGTCATGTGAGACAGTGTCAAAAGCCTTTCTAAAGTTGATATATATGACGTGCTACTTCCCCCATACACAAGGCTTGTTACCCTGTCAAAGGTTGGTTTGATGTGATTTCTTCTTGACAGATCCATGTTGACTGTTTACTTATTTTCTACATGTTTACAAACTTATTTTTTGATTATTTGCTCCATTATCTTTTCAGATACCGAAATCAAACTGAATGGTCTATAATCCCCTGCATTGTCTTTATTTCCCTTTCTATAGGTAGGTACTATATTTGCCTTTTTCCAGTCCTCAGCTATCTCTCCTGTCCTCCACAAATTCTCAAAGATAATGGCAAATGGCTCAGAGATTTCCTTAGCCAGTGTCTTAAGTATTCTAGGATGTGTTTCATCAGACTCTGCCAATTTGAAGATTTCTAACTTTTCTAAGTAATTTTTAACTTGTTCTTTTCCTGTTTTAGCATCAGATCCTTCCCCATTTACACTGATGGTCAGTGTGTTAGTTGTCCAATCAGTGCTAATGTTTTTTGTAAAAATGAAACAAAAAAGGCATTTAACCCATTGGCCACTTCTGTATTTTCTGTTATTGTCTTTTCCCCACCATTGAATAATGGGCCTACCCTGTCCTTGGTCTTCATCTTGCTTCTCATGTATTTGTAAAATGTATTTGTTACTCTATATACCCCTACCTACTTTAATCTATTTTTTTCCCTTGGCCTTTCCAATTTTCTCCCTACACAATTGTGTTTGTTTTTTAATAGTCATCCCTTGTAATTTTACCTAGTTTCCACTTTTTTATGACTCTTCCTTGTGTTTCAGGTTGCTCAATGTCTCCTGGTTAAGCCAGGATCGTCTCTTACCATACTTCCTATCTTTCCTATGTGATGGGATAGTTTGCTCCTGTGCCCTTAATAATGTTTCTTTAAAGAACTGCCCACACTCCAGAAATCATTTTCCCTCATACTTGCTTCCCATGGGATCTTATCTACCAATTCTCTGAGTGTCTATAGTCTTCCTTCTTAAACTCCATTGTCTTTATTCTGCTGTTTTCCCTCCTATCACCTCTTAGAATCATGAACTCTACCATTTCATGATCACTTTCACCCAAGCTGCCTTCCACTATCAAATTGTCAACTAGTTTCTCCCTATTTGTCAGAATCAAATCTAGAGTAGCCTCTCCATTAGTTGCTTTCTCCACCTTCTGTTATAAAAAAGTAGTCTCCAATGCATTCCAAAAACTTGTATAATCTCTGTCCTGCTACGTTATTTTCCCAACAGATTTCTGGTAGCTGTAATCCCCCATCACTACTGTTTTGGAGGATTTTGTTAGTTGTTTAAAAAGAGCCTGATCCACCTCTTCTTCCCAGCTAGGTGGTCTGTAGTAGACATTTACTATGATATCACCCTTCTTTTTACTGCTTTTATCCTTTCTCAGAGACTTTCAACAGGGCTGCTTCCACTTCCACAGTACAAATGTAAAAAGAAAAGGAGTACTTGTGGCACCTTAGAGACTAACCAATTTATTTGAGCATAAGCTTTCGTGAGCTACAGCTCACTTCATCGGATGCATACTGTGGAAAAAACAGAAGATGTTCTTATACATACAAACCATGAAAAAATGGGTGTTTAACACTACAAAAGGTTTTCTTTCCCCTCACCCCACTCTCCTGCTGGTAATAGCTTATCTAAAGTGATCACTCTCCTTACAATGTGTATGATAATCAAGTTGGGCCATTTCCAGCACAAATCCAGGTTTTCTCCCAACCCCCCTCCCCCCCCAAACCCACATCTTTGATATAGACGGCAACACATCCTCCCTTTTTTTCCTGTTTGTCCTTCATGAATAAGCAGTACCCTTTTATACCAATATTTCAGTCATGTGAATTATCCCACTTAGTGATTCCAGTTATGTCATAATTGTGATTGATAGTTCTTCCTGCTATTCCCCATTCGTCTTGCATTAATATACAGATATCTAAGATGTTTATTACATGTCCCCTCTATAGTACCTCATCTCTCCTTTGTCCCTGTTGTTATTGCCTATGTTCCCCTGAGATTCTGACCCTTCAACCCAGTCTCCATGTTTTAGACTTACCTGTGGGCTTTTGTCCCAGTTTAAGGCCTGCCTCACTAGGTTAACAAGTCGGTACACAAAAACACTATTCCCTTTCCTTGATAGGTGGACCACATCTCTGCTCAGAAGTACTTCTTCTTGGAAAAGGATCCTCTAGTTGAGGAAGCCAAAACCCTCCTGGCAACACGATCCATGCAGCCATGAATTCACCTCCAGGATGTGTCTGTCTCTGCCAGGGCCCCTATCCTTGACAAGAAGGTTTGATGAGACCACCACTTGTGCTCCCAACTCCTTCACCCTCACTCCCAGTGCCCTGTCATCACCTCTGATCTGAAGAATGTATACCTTGCAGTATCATTAGCAGCATGGGATAGTAGTCAGATGGATGGATGATCCTTGGCATTCCTTGCATAATGGTAAAGATATGGGCCCCTGGCACGTGGCATATCTCCCGCGATTAGAGATCAGGCTGGCAGATGGATTTTTCCATCTCCCTTAGAAGGGAGTCACCATCCTTCATTTCCTCTTAGGAGTAGTGGCTGAAATCCTCTCAGCATTGGGGTAAATAGTTTCTGCTCCACCATCTTTGGGGGAGATTCATCATCCCTTGTTGCCGGAGCAGCATACTGTTTTATTAACTATATGGACAGGGGGTTGGCAGCAGGGATGGAGCACTGCCTGCTGTCAAAGTAACCAGCAGCCAGTTTTCCTCCCTGTGAGGGAACCATTTCCACCTCCCCTGGAGGTGCTACTGCAGTCCTCTCCAGTCTGACTTTTTCCCTCAAACTTGGAGGTCTTGGTATGCATGTTTTCCAAAATTCTTTGTGGACACAGATGCTCCTCAGCCAAGATACCTCTTCCTGTAACTCCCCCCACCTGCTTTCTGAGAGATTCTTCCAGTAGACACCTCTCACACTTGATGGTCTCCCCAGCCTGGCTTTCTATGACAGGGAAATGCAGGCCACAGTCTTCTCAAATCCACACCAGGACCTAGGCAGGACCTATGGTCTAGTTCTCCATCTAAACATAGGAGCAGGCAGGGCAGCCAGGAGCAATTTTGGCATTGGCAATGCTGCCTTTCTCTCTTCTTCTTCAGCAGGGGATCTCCCTCTCAAACACCCCTGTCCAGCTCTCCTTGGTCACAGCATCTGGCTTTTAAACCCTTCTTTCTTAGGTTAGCTCTGCCCCCTTCTTAACACACAGGGGAAGGGTGATCAAGAATCAAAGGACAGGAAACTGAGCCTTGCTAGTGCCCACTCAGCTAACAGCTAGTTGTCCTCTGTCCCTCCCCCCCCTTCGAGACAGTCCTCAACACATAATCTCCAACAGAACACACTGTAAACTTTAAATAAGCTAAAAGAAAAAACACACAGACAAACTCACCCCTACACCCCAACAATCAGTACTCACTCCTCCTTCATCAAGGGATCTCCCTCTCAATCTCTCCTGTTCATTGCACCTTGTTTGCTAGCTGGCTAGAGAAGTTCTGTAGCACATAATTGGTAAGTACATTGACTTACCTCCCTCTCTACATAGGTTACACCTGTGTTCTTATATCTGTTACATTTTTTTTTCTTGTATACAGCTTGTGTTTGCTAAAACAGACTAAGGTATGTGTGACATTACCCAGGGTACAATCTGGACTGATGAACAGCTGTGTCCCCTCAGTTCTCCAAACCTTTTACACTGCTTTGCTGTCAGAGCTACAAATTCCTGGTCTACTCACACACAATTTCCAGCATATAAATTACTCCCAGTTATATTGTATTAGTGTTCATAGAATCATAGAATATCAGGGTTGGAAGGGACCCAAGAAGGTCATCTAGTCCAACCCCCTGCTCGAAGCAGGACCAATTCCCAGTTAAATCATCCCAGCCAGGGCTTTGTCAAGCCTGACCTTAAAAACCTCTAAGGAAGGAGATTCTACCACCTCCCTAGGTAACGCATTCCAGTGTTTCACCACCCTCTTAGTGAAAAAGTTTTTCCTAATATCCAATCTAAACCTCCCCCATTGCAACTTGAGACCATTACTCCTTGTTCTGTCATCTGCTACCACTGAGAACAGTCTAGAGCCATCCTCTTTGGAACCCCCTTTCAGGTAGTTGAAAGCAGCTATCAAATCCCCCCTCATTCTTCTCTTCTGCAGACTAAACAATCCCAGCTCCCTCAGCCTCTCCTCATAAGTCATGTGCTCTAGACCCCTAATCATTTTTGTTGCCCTTCGCTGGACTCTCTCCAATTTATCCACATCCTTCTTGTAGTGTGGGGCCCAAAACTGGACACAGTACTCCAGATGAGGCCTCACCAGTGTCGAATAGAGGGGAACGATCACCTCCCTCGATCTGCTGGCAATGCCCCTCCTTATACATCCCAAAATGCCATTGGCCTTCTTGGCAACAAGGGCACACTGTTGACTCATATCCGGCTTCTCGTCCACTGTAACCACTAGGTCCTTTTCTGCAGACCTGCTGCCGAGCCATTCGGTCCCTAGTCTGTAGCGGTGCATTGGATTCTTCCGTCCTAAGTGCAGGACTCTGCACTTATCCTTATTGAACCTCATCAGATTTCTTTTGGCCCAATCCTCCAATTTGTCTAGGTCCTTCTGTATCCTATCCCTCCCCTCCAGCGTATCTACCACTCCTCCCAGTTTAGTATCATCCGCAAATTTGCTGAGAGTGCAATCCACACCATCCTCCAGATCATTTATGAAGATATTGAACAAAACCGGCCCCAGGACCGACCCCTGGGGCACTCCACTTGACACCGGCTGCCAACTAGACATGGAGCCATTGATCACTACCCGTTGAGCCCAACAATCTAGCCAGCTTTCTACCCACCTTATAGTGCATTCATCCAGCCCATACTTCCTTAACTTGCTGACAAGAATACTGTGGGAGACCGTGTCAAAAGCTTTGCTAAAGTCAAGAAACAATACATCCACTGCTTTCCCTTCATCCACAGAACCAGTAATCTCATCATAAAAGGCGATTAGATTAGTCAGGCATGACCTTCCCTTGGTGAATCCATGCTGACTGTTCCTGATCACTTTCCTCTCATGTAAGTGCTTCAGGATTGATTCTTTGAGGACCTGCTCCATGATTTTTCCAGGGACTGAGGTGAGGATGACTGGCCTGTAGTTCCCAGGATCCTCCTTCTTCCCTTTTTTAAAGATTGGCACTACATTAGCCTTTTTCCAGTCATCTGGGACTTCCCCCGTTCGCCACGAGTTTTCAAAGATAATGGCCAAGGGCTCTGCAATCACAGCCGCCAATTCCTTCAGCACTCTCGGATGCAACTCGTCCGGCCCCATGGACTTGTGCACGTCCAGCTTTTCTAAATAGTCCCTAACCACCTCTATCTCCACAGAGGGCTGGCCATCTCTTCCCAGTGTTATAGGAAGACACTCTTGAATTACACTGCAGAGCAACACCTGCAAATTCCCAGTCCCAGACTTTCCCCAGAAATGTATGTCTTTCACTTTCCTGGACAATACAAGCTCTCTCCTGGACAATAAAAGCTCATATACAGTCCATCATTTTATTAATAGAAAACGATAAACACAAATCTTGCTATTCCAAATGGAGTTTTCCAAGCATACTGGTTTAGATAAAACAATAATACAAATTTTGTACTACAAAAAGATAGATTTTAAGTGAATACAGGTAATGGGATATAAGATTCAGTATAGGTTATGAGAAAAGTAAAAGTATAATACATCTAATGCCTAATTTAACAAGCTCAGTGAATTCAAAGCAAAGTCTCTCTTACCACATGTTTCAGCAGTCTAAGGCTTTGTCTACACTGGCAAGTTTCTGCACAGTAAAGCAGCTTTCTGCATTGTAACTCCCGAGGTGTACACACTGCCAAGCCCCTTAGTGCACAGAAACTGTTGCAGTGCTGTAAAAAAAATCACCCCAACAAGTTGTATAGATCTTTCTGCACCTGGGGGTGCAGCACCACAGTGCCAGTATAGACACCCTGGATGATAACAGCGCTGCAACTGGCCCCTGGGAAGTGTCCCACATTGCCTATTCTCACCTCTCTGGTCATCGGTTTGAACTCTACTGCCCTGCCCTCAGGTGACCAACTCTCATCCCCATCCTTAAATTCCTTGGGAATTTTTAAAGTCCGTGATGCATGCAGTGGTCTTATCGCATCTTTCCAGGTGACCATGCCTGCTTCACGCACCAGGCGGTTCCCCCACCTGGAGCGATGCTAAGCTGCTGGACCTCATCAGCATTTGGGGAGAGGAGGCTGTCCAGTCCCAACTGCACTCCAGCCTTAGGAATTATGATACCTACAGACATATTTCACAATGCATGACAGAAAGGGGGCATGACCAGCACACATTGCAGTGCAGGTCAAAGTGAAGGAGCTGCAGAACGCCTACCACAAGGTGCGGGAGGCAAATCATCACTCTGGTGCTGCACTCACAAGCTGACGGTTCTACAAAGAGCTGGACGCGATACTGGACGGCAACCCCACCACCACTATGAAGTCACATGCCAGTCGAGAGTGGATTGAGCCAGGAGGAGGAAATCTTGGACGAGGATGTAGAGGGGGACCCAGAGGCAGAGGACAACTTGGAGGTCAGAGATGCATGCAGCCCGGAGCTCTTCTCTACCCCAGAGGAGGCTAGCCAGTCACAGCTGCCGGATCTTGGCAAAGCGTGAACAGGAGAGGAGGCCCCTGGTAAGAGGTTTTGATTTTGGGAATCACTGAAGTAAGTTGTTGGGGAAAGGAGGTGTTGCAGAAAGCAGGCTTGTGTCTGTATGATGTGCATACCACCACACACCTAGTCTGAGCAGCAGAACAGGGTGTTGATTGACTCCCTCGCTTCACAAGAATCTGCCTCAGAGATCTCCAGGAAACTCTCATGGAGATACTGGGCAATCTCCTGCCGCAGATTCTTTGGCAGAGCTGCTTTGTTTCTTGCCCCCATTAAGGGTAACTTTCCTGTGCTACTCTGCTGCCACTGGGATGGGGACCAATGCTGAACAGCTGTGCAGAATTAGAAAGTGGCCACGAAGAACTAAAGAGGACTTTCTGTGTGAGGTCATGATGCACTTTGTGTCCGAAAAACAATAATTGAAGTAGTGGCGGGACAGTGAGAAGAGGGACCGAAAGGAGAATGTGGCTCACCAGAACAAGGCCATGGAGCAGCTCTTAAATGTTATGGAGCACCAAGCAGACACGCCCCAAGCGCTACTAGCACTGCAAACTGAGCAGCTCCGCGCCCGCCCTCCCCTGCAGCCACTGTTGCAAAACTCTTTCCCATCCACCCTCAAGACACCGTCAACACACTCTTATCAACCTCCTGGCTCCAGTATGTACCTGCTGCATTCCACTCCTACCCTGTCTCAGTCCAGTCCTGTGGACCCCCAGTACCCATCCCTCTGCAGGTTAGCCCTGCTGAAGTACAGTACCCACTGCACTGTACTCCAAAGGAGAAGGTTGCATATGATATCTGGACATACACAAATCTTTAACGGTCCCAGGACTTCCCCCCCCCCCCCTCCTGGGACCCCTCTTTCCCCCATCCCCCACAGTGCTGATGTGTTTTTTTTGTCTCTCTCCTCCGGTTGTTGTTTTTTAATAAAACAATTGTTTTGGTTTGAAAGCGATCTTCATTCCATTAATTGAAAGCAGAGCCCTACAAAGCAACAGGCAATTTTTTACACCTTCATCGTGCATCATCTGCACCAATCAGAATCACCTCCTGTCTTTACAATCACTGCGCTCCTGAGCATAGCAACAAATTTTAGTGGTTTTCAGTTTCAAATTGCTGCCTCAAGGCATCCCTGATCCTTATGGTCCCACACTGCCCCCCCCTAATAGCCCTGGTCTCTGGCTGTTCAAATTCAGCCTCCAGGTGCTGAACCTCAGAAGTCCAGCCCTGAATGAAGTTTTCATCCTACCCTTCACAAATATTATGGAGCACACAGCACACGTCTATAAGCATAGGAATATTGTCATTGGCCAGGTCCAGCCTCCAATATAAGCAGTGCCAGTGGGCCTTTAAACGACCAAAAGCACACTCACCAGTCATTCTGCACTTGCACAGCCTGTTGCTGAACTGCTCCTTGCTGCTGTCAAGGTGCCCCATGTATGGCTTCATAAGCCACGGCATTAAAGGGTAGGCAGGGTCTTCCAGGATCACAGTGGGCATTTCGACTTCCCCTACCGTGATCTTCTGGTCTGGGAAGAAAGTCCCTGCTTGCAGCTTCCTGAACAGGCCATTGTTCCAAAAGATGCATGTGTCATGCACGTTTCCGGACCAGCCTGCGTTAATGTCTGTGAAATGCCATGGTGATCCACAAATGCCTGGAGAAGCATTGAGAAATACCCCTTCCAATTAATTTACTCATTGGCTAGGTGGTGTGGTGCCAGAATTGGAATATGCATGCCATCTATGATCCCTCCATACTTAGGGAAGCCCATCTGTGCAAAGCCATCCACAATGTCAAGCATGTTGCCCAGAGTCACAGTCTTTCAGAGCAGGATGCAATTAATGGCCCTGAACACTTCCATCAACATGAGTCCAACGGTTGACTTTCCCACTCCAAACTGGTTAGCGACTGATCGGTAGCAGTCTGGAGTAGCCAGCTTCCACAGTGCAATCACCACGCACTTTTCCAATGACAGGGCAGCTCTCATTCTCATGTCCTTGAGCTTCAGGGCTGGGGCGAGCTCATCACACAGTCCCATGAATGTGGCTTTCCTCATCCAAAAGTTCTTCAGCCACTGCTCATCATCCAGACATGCATGACAATGCGATCCCACCACTGAATGCTTGTTTCCCAAGCCACAAAGTGTCATTCCACTGTAGTCAGCACCTCCATGAATGCCACAAGCAATCTCGTGTTGTAGCTACTACGCGTGGCGAGATCAATGTCACACTCCTCTTGCCTTTGTAATTTAAGGAATAACTCCACTGTCACTTGTGATGTGTTAGTCATAGCAAGCAGCATATTGGTCAATAGTGTGGGATCCATTCCTGCAGACCAAAGGGACAGAGCACACAGTATACAAACCGTTGAAAGATGGCACCAAATTCATACGGAAGCACAGGGATTGCTGGGATGCAAAGCAATGTATCATGGGGCATTGGGACAGGACCCAGGATGCCCCATACCCCCTTCACTTTCCCACAACTCTTAGTGGCAGAAGAGGAAGTGATCGTCTGTGGGATAGCTGCCCAGAGTGCATCGCCCTGAATACTGATGCAAGGGCCACAAGTATGAATACGCTATTGACAGTGTGAACACACAATAGCAGTTTCCCTTCAATGCTCTCTGAGCGGTGCTGTAACTCTGCCAGTGTAGACATCCTAACTGATTGAATTTCTTTCAGTCAGGATCCCTCCCCCAGTCCAAAGATGTTTCCTTTGTTCTTCGGGTGTTGTGGATAGAGAGAAAGGGAGGAATATTTTGGGACATCTGCTCTCCGTTCTTATAGTTCTTTCTCTTCTTCAAGAATCATCTCCACCTGAGGTTCAGGAGACAGAAAGTCTATGTGGATGCCATTTCTTTACCAAGATGTAGATTTTCATCCTGCACCCTCTTTCCTTCCAAAGAGTGGCCACTTAACTTGGTGATGGTCCATTTGTTTTTGTTGATGCCTGGCTGAGGTGTAAGCTTCCTTTTGTCTCTGAGGAACTGGTTTGTAGCTGCTCCCCAGACTTGGAATTTATCTTAGTAATACCATACAGAGGAATTTTATAACTTGATATGCAATGTTGCACCACATATTTTACCAGGACAATAATGATCAGCAAAGTATGAGTTTTCAAATGATTTCTCACAAGGCATACTTTGTATAAAATTTATCATAGTCTTGAACAAGGGGTGAGCATGGGGTACAGACTGTCACAGTATGTTTTGATGGCTTTACTTTTTCTATCATTTGATAGGAAAAATCAGTTATAAGAGTGTTATATTCATAACTGAACAAAATGTGAGCTTAAGATCTCCTATACAGTATGGATTTTATGTTTATTTTATTAAACATCTCAGAAAATGTAGTTATGGTGGAACTCTTATTGTTTTCCACACACGAAAATAGTCCTACTATAAGATGAACTGGTAGAAACTATTGTGTTAAAGTTGCCTAACACTTATGATTACAAAGGATTCTTGTGACCTTTTCTTTGAGGAGCATTAAAACCTGCAAAGTTTGCACTGGGACTTTGATATTCCACAGGGAGAAGTCCCTCAGGCTCCATGTCCTTTGAAATATCAATCCGATTCTACCAAGTTAAAAAGTGATAAAAAAACACCAAGAAACTATACTGTCATAAAGCACCTTTATCAATGGGTCAACTGGTGGTCAATTTGAATATTTTTGTACAAAAAAAAAATCACAACCCTAACTGAAATAGTTAAACCAGATAAAATCTGTGTGTACACCAAGCCTGACACAGGCTAGTCAGGGAAACATCTGTAGCCTTCCAAAACCATGGAACATTCAAAAGGATCTGATTCTGCTCCCATCATAGCAGCAGCAGCAGCAGCATGAACTCTATGGGGAACATCAGGGAACTCTTTGAGTGTCTATAGCAGGAGGAGAAAGCCAGGTTGGCTTTTCCTGAAAAACCCTTCACACCCACCTCAGACCTGGTACATAGCCGTAGCACCCCTTCCTTATCCAGTGGCACCATATGCGGCAGCAACCCCCCAATTTGTGGGGGAGGAGGGATAAGCAAGAGAGGAAGTCCATCTAGGCTCGCCAGTCCCTCTGATCCAGCACTCAGGGGCACCATGTGAGCAGAAGCTAAAGTTCCACTTTCAAAAGTGACTTAGATCCCTAAATCCCTTTGTGGATCTCACCCCAAATTGGGCACTTTAGGTGACCAAGTCCAACATTTTTATCTTCAAACCCCCTGCTCAGCTTCTGCCTGACCCTGTAGGCATGTAACATCCCTAGGATCTTCAGTTTCTGCCTGTAGAGGTGCCCAGGTAAACAGATGCCCAGTCCTGACACTACTGAACAGCTCAGTGCATAGGTCATTACTAAGCACCTCTAACTGCCACTGTCCCTTCCTATCTCACCTGGGGGGCACAATCTGATTGGTATTTTCAGGACATGCTGAACCCACACAGGACCCAGCTGATAAATAGGTGCTCTCCCTTATATCTAATAGCTCAATGTTAAGCACAGTCACTTGGGATGTGTGAGATGCTGGTTCAGATTCCCATTCAAAGCAGGGAATGTTGGTTTCATTTCTCAGCATGTTGGTTTCTGTGATCCCCTTTTTTAGGCTCCTGTCTCTCCCCATGCAATGTATAGGGACCCTGGGCACCTAACTCAAGGATGTGAATTCCTTTGGGAGGTTAGGCACCTAAAGGTAGATCTGCTTTGTGGATCTAGCAAGCACTTAGGAACTTTTGAAAATTTCACCCTAAATCTCACTGTAAATCAATGGGGCCTTGCCTCCTAAGTGTTTAAGGCTGGATTTGCAAAGTTATTTAGTTCTTTAAAGAGTGATATAGACATTTAGGCCCAGTCTGCAAAGGTATTTTGGTACCTAATTACCATTGAAATTAATGGGAGTTAGGCACCTAAATACCTTTTGAAGATCTGGGCTTCAGTGGGATTTTACAAAAGTACCTAAACTGGTTAGGCTCCTAACTCCCATTTTCAAAATCTTACTAGGTGCCTATCTGCATTTTCAAGTACCTAAATGCCTTTGTCAATCTATAAACTTTTTATAATGTGGCTTAGGCTCCTAAGTCATGTTGGTGTTTTTGAAAATTTTCCCCTATGTTCTTTGCATAGTCTCGTAGGAAATCCAGAATTGCAGTACACCTAACTAAACAAATTATAGCATTCGGTTATCTGAAGGAATAAGCCAAGACTAGATGTTCTAAAAATCCAACAAACTTTAACACAGCATGAGCCCTCACACAACAATGGCAGCCTTCTATAAAACTGGAAAATAGTAGCACTGCCCACCATAAGAATACTTTGTTTTAATTTCCATTCCTCCAGTTTCTCTCTCAAATCACACCCACTTGCATCACAGTTAGAGGGGAAGGGAAAGCCATTTCAATAATGTAGCATATATACCATAAATATTTGGTTACACTCCAAATTAAATACATGTTTTTCATTGACACAGGGGAGAAAGAGAGGGAGAGTGTGCAGATGGCTGTTGGTCTGTGGAAATCAAATTCCACACACACTTCCTTCCCATTATTTGAATCCCAAAATGAAGGGTTTTCATGGTGCCAGTTGGGGATAGGGTGGCAAAGATCTTGAACTCTGCAATAAGCCAAAATCTTAAATTGTCCATCCTTATGAAAGATGGTAGGAATGTAATCTTATCCTACTGATATAGTATGTAAAATTGCTATTGAAAGAATGGACAGAATGAAGTCAAAATAGTGATGTGAATTAGAACTCTTTGTGAGGTTAGAGTTGTCATAGCAACAAGCCAAAATGTTTTTAAGACAAGAAGAAATGTACATACATGGGCCACGAGAAATATGTTTTGTTGGTTATGTCCAATGAGACAAGGCTGCCCCCCCAGCCCTTTTAGATATTTGGCAGTAGCTTTGGAGGATGGCATGGGAAGTCAAGGATCCACATCCATCATCACTGCATCAGATAACATCAAAATATCTATAATGCCTACTGCTGCCTGCACCACTGCACACTGGTAAGAAGAGATTTACTCTCCTTACACAATAGTGGCCCTCCTTGCTCCTGATCCAGACATTCTCACTGGAGCAAATGAAGAGTCAGAAGACATTGCCATCTCCATGGCAATGTCCTGAGCAAAAGGGCCATTTCTAGGGCTGAGTGAGCAGAGAAGTCACCCTGGGTGCTTTCTTCCAGTGGTGCTATATGTTTATTGGTTTTTGGTTTGCTTTTTATTTGTTTGTTTGTTTGTTTGTGGCAGCTAGGACTTCTTCTGCTGAACAACTCCTAAGGTATGAACCTAAGGCTCCCAATACGTGCAGCCTTTTGTGTCAATTTTTGCCCACATTGGTCCTCCTCCCTCTGTCACATCTGGAGAGAGAGAGAGACAGAGAGGTATACACAAAAAAGATTCCAGTAGTGTCACTTGTGTGTCACTCTGAAGCCTAGAATGTCTGAGTCAATGTGAAACAATGGAAACAGTTACAAGCATGACTGACAGCTCCTTTTGTTCAGAGTATCGCCAGGATCAATCGTCATTGGGATTTGCAGTCAGTTATCATCCATTTTTTTTAAGTTTCTCACCCATTTTGACTTTACAAATTACACAAATGTGACAGCAAGGCCTGTATCTATGCTATGCCAAGAGCCCTAGACCATTGTGATATCAGAGGTAACTCAGTCAATCACCACCCTTACTCTACAGCCAATTAAAGTAGTTGTATGAGGGAGACTGCACAGAGGGTGGATTATTTGGCCCAACTGTCACAGTTCTTCAAAACCACCCAGACAACAACTCAACCAGCACAAGCAATAACCCCAAAAACATATGACCCTTATGGCAACACATAAACCTTAATTACCTTCACAAATCTCCCAGCACAACCCCCTCATAACGCCAAATACCCAAATACAACCCCTCAACACAAAAATCAACACAACCACTCTCAAAACAACACAACCAGCACACACAACAACCACAAATAAACATAGCCCCTCAACAGAGTATTCGCCAATTGCAGAAATCAAAACATTTACCAGTATAACCCTCGAGACAGAAACCAACATGAGTCTCTCATTACAAGACCACAACCAGCACATACAATAACCCTAAACACACATAGCCCCTCACCACAGCTCACACCCCTTATTCACCACCCACTCAAACTCAACACAAAGTCTGCCAGTACAACACACACACTTGCCTACCTTCACCTTTCTGTGTGTGCATTTTAGATATATATATACGCACACCCACAAAAGTGTTTCAAGGTAAAATTTGTCCTGGTGTGTACACACACACACACACACACACACATAAGTGATAATCCAGGCTTCTGTTGCTCATATATTTATACTGTATATACACACACATATATAACTCAAGTATATATATTTCTCCTTCTGATTAATAAGAGACTTGCATGGCCAACCAGGGCAGATTTTACCTTGAAACACTATTACTGTGACCAGTCTAGCAAGATAAAAGCAATGCTGTTTGCTGTACCCTGTGGTGTTCCCATAACTGCAAGTATCGTAGATAGAAACTGCATTTTCTATCTTGTGCTGTTTCTTCCCCCCGCCCCCCTTCTTTCCATTCTATATGTGTTTGTATTAAAAGAAGATACAGGGTCTGACTTGAACAATAAAAATTGAAAGGTACAATCTAAAATGAACTTTCCCTTTTTTCCAGCAAGGACATTTCATAGTAGCTTAGGAATCAAATTTTTCTCTTTAGAAGTCCATAAAATTAGAGGAAGGGTGTAAGATAGGCTCTTACACTGAAAACTCAACTGTTAGGTTTTTTTTTTTTTCTTTTTAATACATGTTGGATAAAAATGGTTGAACAAGTGAAGCCAAAACCTTGGCAACCAAACATAAATTACTAAACCTCTGTGTTAAGAAGCAGATGAATTATTGCTGAGTCATTCTTACAGGAGGGTTCAATTAACTACACCCAGGATATAAAGGGAGTAGACAAAACTCTGGCTGTTAGAATAGAACTGGCTGAGGAAGGTGGGTGATGGAAAACAGTCAAACCTGAGGAGAAAGTGAATGGTTATGTTGTTTATAAGTGACTACTAAAGCTAAACTCTAGGAAAGGGGTGAGTTTGGACACTAGCTTAGGCTCTGGTTACTCTCCTGGGGACAGAGAAGGAGCTTATTCATTGACAAATGCCTAAATACTTCAGCTATGACTGCAGCTACAGCTCTTAGTACATGTCTTTTTGCAGATGACATGTTAGTCATAGCTGCTGGAACTGGGGGTGCTGCTGCATCCCCTGGCTTGAAGTGGTTTCTATCATATACGGAATATACAGTTTGGTTCAATGGCTCTTAGCACCCCCACGTTATACAAATTGTTCCAGCACCCCTGATATTAGTAAAGATACATTTGAAAGATACCCTGATTTTCAGTCACGTAGATCTTTGTTTCTGGTCTGCTTTTCCCCCCTTTCCTGGTGAACAGTAACCACAGTTAGTGTTTGCATATTATTCAAACATTTTCCCTTCTGTACATGTATGGAGAGGGTTTACAGTGAAATTGAAATGCATTCTCTAACAGGGCAGAAAAACAATCCAAATTTGTTCCTTTGTTACAGCTGGGGTATCAGAGGGATAGCCGTGTTAGTCTGGATCTGTAAAAGCAGCGAAGAGTCCTGTGGCACCTTATAGACTAACAGACATATTGGAGCATAAGCTTTCGTGGGTGAATACCCACTTGGTCAGATGCATTTAGTGGAAATTCCCGAGGCAGGTATAAATATGCAAGCAAGAATCAGGCTAGGGATAACGAGGTTAGTTCAATTACAGAGAATGAGGCCCTCTTCTAGCAGTTGAGGTGTGAACACCAAGGGAGGAGAAACTGCTTCTGTAGGTGGCTAGCCATTCACAGTCTTTGTTTAATCCTGAGCTGATGGTGTCAAATTTGCAAATGAACTGAAACTCAGCAGTTTCTATTTGAAGTCTGGTCCTGAAGTTTTTTTGCTGTAGGATGGCTACCTTTAAATCTGCTATTGTGTGTCCAGGGAGGTTGAAGTGTTCTCCTACAGGTTTTTGTACATTGCCATTCCTAATATCTGATTTGTGTCCATTTATCCTTTTACGTAGGGACTGTCCAGTTTGGCCAATGTACATAGCAGAGGGGCATTGCTGGCACATGATGGCATATATTACATTGGTGGACATGCAGGTGAATGAACCCGATGATGGTGTGGCTGATCTGGTTAGGTCCTGTGATGGCGTCACAGGTGTAGATATGTGGGCAGAGTTGACGTCGAGGTTTGTTGCATGGATTGGTTCCTGAGTTAGAGTTACTATGTTGTGGTGTGTTGTTGCTGGTGAGAATATGCTTCAGGTTGCCAAGTTGTCTGTGGGCGAGGACTGGCTTGCGTCCCAAGGCCTGTGAAAGTGAGGGATTGTTGTCCAGTATGGGTTGTAGATCACTGATGATGCATTGGAGAGGTTTTAGCTGAGGACTATATGTGATGGCCAGTGGAGTTCTGTTGGTTTCTTTCTTGGGCTTGTCTTGCAGCGGGAGCCTTCTGGGTACACGTCTGGCTCTCTTGATCTGTTTCCTTATTTCCTCGTGTGGGTATCGTAGTTTTGAGAATGCTTGGTGAAGATCTTGTAGGTGTTGGTCTCTGTCTGAGGGGTTGGAGCAAATGCAGTTGTACCTTAGCAGTTGGCTGTAGACAATGGATCATGCGGTGTGTCCGGGATGGAAGCTGGAGGCATGAAGGTAGGTATAGCGGTCGGTGGGTTTTCAGTATAGGATGGTGTTAACGTGACCATCACTTATTTGCACCGTGGTGTCTAGGAAGTGGACCTCCCATGTAGATTGGTCCAGGCTGAGGTTGATGGTGGGGTGGAAGCTGTTAAAATCGTGGTGGAATTTTTCCAGGGTTTCCTTCCCATGGGTCCAGATGATGAAGATGTCATCAATGTAACATAGGTAGAGAAGGGGCGTGAGTGGACGAGAGCTGAGGAAGCGTTGTTCCAGGTCAGCCATAAAGATGTTGGCATATTGTGGGGCCATGCGGGTGCCCATAGCTGGGGTGAGGTAATTGTCTCAGTTATTTGTGTGGCTGTTAACATAGAGGCATTTTTTTTAACTGAAGATTTTCTCTGTGTGGCAGAAGACCCAGCACACAATTTCTGAAGCTTAAAATATAAACTTTAGAATCAGGCATAATAAGAGCACTACGTTTCTGGGGTTTTATGTGAGTGTTTCTGCCAATGAAATAAAGTATTCCTAACATTTTGGCCAGTAGTGTGGCTGAAACATGTGCTAGATGTAAAATACACTTCCTGCTATGGAATGTAGTATTTGCATGACTTAGTGGCATATGCTGTTAAACTATATGAATATAGAATATATCCCATTGCACACGCTATTTAACTAAGCAGCCAAATGAAAATGTGAAGGCAACCCAGGTCAGTATAATTTAAAGTATCTCAAAATCAGCCGTTAATTCCTTTAAGACAGTGGTTCCCAAACTTGTTCCACCACTTGTGCAGGGAAAGCTCCTGGCCGGCCGGGCCGGTTTGTTTACCTGCTGCGTCCGCAGGTTCGGCCGATGACGGCTCCCACTGGCCGCGGTTCACCGCTCCAGGCCAATGGGAGCTGCGGGAAGCGGTGTGGGCTGAGGGTCGTACTGGCCGCTGCTTCCAGCAGCTCCCATTGCCCTGGAGCGGCGAACTGCGGCCAGTGGGAGCCGTGATTGGCTGAACCTGCGGATGCAGCAGGTAAACAAACCGGCCCAGCCCGCCAGGGGCTTTCCCTGCACAACTGGCGGAACAAGTTTGGGAACCCCTGCTTTAATACCATAATAAACAAAAGCAGCTCAATGTGCTGTAACAGCCGTCCAAGAGGCCACATGCCAAAGTTTATATATGTATGTTATATCATGGAACATTAATCCCTAGTGGAATCACCTGAAATGCAAAGATTAATGAAAAACCACAGAACTACTCTATCAGTTTTTAGAGGATTTGTTTCATCTGATGGACTCAGATATTGAGAAAACAAGGAAGAATTATAAACAATCTTCTTTTTGGGTATATCTGATGTTCAAGGAAAATATCTGTGCCTATAATACATTGAGAAAATAGTTCAAGCGTGTCAGTTAAATGAGAATATTATCCCTATAAGGTTGGAAAGGTCATTGTGGCTCTGGCTGCTTAAATGTTGTGCCTGACAAATCTGATCCTACCTCAAGGCAACAATATAACTTGTGCAGCTGATTTTTCAGAATGCATTCTAACACTTTCAGCTCTAAATTGCCATACTTTGTACAGTCTTTCTGATGCGCCCCTTTCACTTCATTCTAGTCCACAGTTAGTTTTACATGTACTTTGGCTATAATGATTCTGGTTTCCAACGCTCTGTTGCATACAGTTGGGCTATAGCATAGCTGGTTTACAAAGTACTTACTTTCACATGTTGTTTAGCTATCTTAATACTGAGATTTTCATTTTTATTTTATTTTATTTTTTTAAGAACACTTCCCCCTGATAGGTATGTTGTTATAAGTCTTAAAGATCAGCAATGTGTGGGGTACACTGTGCTAGGCTGAACTCAGTAGGATTGATCAAGCAAGGATTGTCATGCATGAACAGAGTCTGAGCACCTGGCTTATGTTCTATCATAAAGTAAATAAACCAAGAAACTACCCCTTTTAAAGGTAGGGGAGAAGAAGTCTTGTTAGGCTTTCTTTGGCTGTGCTTCAAACAAACATAAAGTGAGGGTTGCTTCTGCTGGAGAGAAAAATGTGTAAGTGTTGTTTATACCACATAAATTAAATTAATTTGTGTAAATTTTGTGAAGAAGTCAATTTAAAAAGTCATTAATTTTGACCAACCTTATTTTTAGTGACAACATCCCAGAAATATTCAGTACCTTAATCAAATTGCTTGATTAAAAACTGTGCTTCCATGCACACTCTGAGGGTCGTTTTGAGGTTCATGTATAATATTCTGAGGTATTCATGCTCCATTTTGCCAAAGACAAGGAACTATCAAGAAGCAAGAAGCTTTAGGGGCACAATAAAAATGTTTGCCATTGAACTATAGTCATTCCCTACAACTAACGGTTTCCAAGTCAAAATCAAATTATGTTTTAGTCTTGCAAAAATTTAGACATAGGATCAAGCCATGGACTTCAGTTCCCAATTCAGATATGCATCCAAAGCTGAGGGGATGCAGGCTCAGACCAAATGATCAAATAAATCTCAAAAATAACAGAATAAATAAGAGAATGTGATAGAACTCTAATCCAGAAAATCTGAGATACAAAAATCTTATATACAAGTCTTATATACAAAGTGGCTAAAGGAGACACAGTCAGAGTAAAAAGAAAGATAAAGGCAATCAGTATGGGAACTAACTGTTGTATTCTACAAATAAACTCTGGTAAAATTGTAATCTGTATAGGTGTTGCTGATTGATTACCTGGGCAATTAGAGAATCCAACCTACATGAGGAATTTTAAGGATGGGAAACAGAGTTACTGCAAGAACAAAACCCTGAGATAGAAGTAGCTGAAAACCTGCTTTGGGCTTGTCAAAGACTGAAGCAATAAAAAGTTTCTATGGAGTTCACATTAAATACAGTTAGGAAATAGCACACCTCAGTCACAAAAATGTTAGACTACCTCTTCTTCTTATGGGGCATGTCCATTAGTGGAGGTCTGCAACCATGGTAACTCATTCTGTTTATCGAACGAAAAATTAGCTGGGATACCACATCATCCACCAAAGATCTTCTTTTTCTGTATTGGGTTCTTCTGCCATCAACTTTTCCTCCAGTGTCTATAAACTTGCATTGCCTGCTGAACCTTTTAACGTGCCCTGGAAATCAATTCTGTCTTTTCATAAAATCTCCAACTAGCTTTTGCTGAGTTGGAGCAACCTGCAATACCTTTTAATTGGTTATGCAGTTTTATGCATGATATTTTCAGAATTCTTCTATAACACCATAATTTGAAGAACTGTAGTTTTATTATTGATTGTTTGAATGTCCATATTTCCCAGACGTAATTTAACACAGAACCAACAGCAAAATTTTAAGAGTTGGATTTTAGTCTTCAGATTTATGTCCCTTTTATCACATGTTGATTCTTCCAGAATGTTTTTCACTCTTGCTATTTTGGCACTGACTTCAGTATCCAATCTTTCACTTTCTGTAATGATGCTTCCTAAGTAGCAATAATTTCTCACTTGCAGATGAATATCATAGGCACATGAAGATTCAGTTGCTGATTTTATACTGTTGTGTTTGGCATTTATCATGTCACAGTAAAATCATTTATTTAATGCATCAGTGCTTACATTTCTATAACATAAGAAAGAAAAATACTGTTTTGCAATAATTGGTCACTAGGGGCATTAGTGCCTACAGACAGCTACTTGCTGAATAAAAGGGACAGTAACCTGATCTCCGGAAGAAGTCTTTCCCTAGTAAGGAAAGACAGATTCTCTAGCTGGTCAGTAAAGAGGATATTTTACCCAGAGGATGATGTTTGCCCATCCTTTTCCTGAAGAGGAGAATGTTGATGAGGGAAGTGGGTCACATAGTCACATTCTCTGAAGGAGACCTGGTTGACAAAGCAAGACTCACGTGTCATAGGCCCTTCTGTGTCAGAGTTTTATTGAACACAGTCATAGCAGAGCCTAGTAGGGAACAGGACTCAAAGCTTCTGAACCTTTTGAGATTTTCCCATCACTCTTCTAAGAAACACATGTGTTCTTCATATCAGACGCAAAGAGAGACTTCATAGTGACCTAAGCCCCAGATTTATGTCCAGAGGAATCATGGTTTCCTTCTGCTGGGTAGCCAGAAGCAACAATGAAAAAGGGGATATTGCTGTAATTGCTGAAACAATGTTTTTTAATGAGCTTCAGAAAATGTTGTAAACTGTTCTTATCTGGCCTACTTTTCATGGTTCCTGGCAAAAAAGATTGTGGTTTGATGTAACTTATTTTCCTTTAAAATGTGAAAAATCACATTTACTGTACTTACCATGGCAGTGGGCACTTAAAAAAAAACCCACAGATAAATATAGCTTTTTTGGCCGCAGTATTAAATTTAGACTTACTAACTCCCTGCTTCCTGAACAGTTTCTTACATTTGGGGCTTCTTTGATAATAGATTTCTCATCTTAATTATCTGTTTAATACAGTTACTGTCTTTCTCAAAGTGATCTCCTTCTGCTTAGATTTTGTTGTTATACATGTTCTTTAGAAGCTCTTCCAAGATATAAATCAATATTATAAATAAAAATATATATTTTCTGCCTGTTCCAATTCTACACTCTCATCTTTTCCCTCTTTTAATAAAACAGAAAAAAAGTATTTAAAAGAAATCCATCCAAACACAATTGTATTGTAATAATTCTAATAATTCATTAGATTTTAAATAATTTTATAATAATATTTATCTCAGTTTTTGTTCCATGTGCCATGGTTTCCCTTGCCTTTAAAATTTCCCAGTGTCGCTTAATTGACAATAACTCTCCGAATGCTAAGATCCTCTAATAAGGACTACTACTTAGGAAAAACAAGGGTAAATTAAACAGGCTTACATGAAGGCAAACAATTCGTAAACAATCAGTCCTCTTTTATTCTTTGCAAACTTGTTAGTATGGTGGTGGGAAGATTCAAAGCAAAGGAATGATCTTTCTTGTGGTGGACTATTTTATAAAAAGTACTGAACATATCAACTTTCTTTTATGAGCAGGAAGAGAAACACAAGCATATTTGAGGCTGGGAGGAAATCTCACTCTAAATCTTTTACTTCAGAGATTGCAAAGGAGACCTGATCAACTTACTTGTTGTGTTTTTAATTATTTGATGTACTTAGCCATTTTAAAAATTTGTCAATCATTTATGAAGAGACACCGTTTTTTCCAAATGTTCCTAGATGAATAGCTTTTAAGGCCATAAAGGTCCATTAAATTATCTAGTGAAGCCTTCTGTATTACATTACATTAAATTTAATTTAGTTATTCTTGTATTGGGCCCAGTAACTTTGTATGACTAAAGCGTCTCTTGCAGAAAGGCATATAATGTTGGTTTGAAGACTTCAACCGATGGACAATCCACATTTCCCTTGTCAGTTCTGAAAATGTATTCACTATTTGAGAGGCAAGTTGGGTGAGGAAATATCTTTTATTGGATCAACTTCTGTCGGTGAAAGAGACAAGCTTTCAAGCTTACAGAGAGCTTTTTTTTCAGATCTGAGAAAGGCACTCAGAGTGCCACAGCTAAATACAAGGTGGAACAGATCGCTTAGCGTAAGGAGTTAACATGTTATGAGAGACCATTCAAAGTGCAGTGTGCAGTTAATGCCTCTGCAGTTATTAGACAATGGAGGGTTAGAGGATTATAGATTGTTGTAATGAGCCATAAATCCAATTTTTTAAAGTCTATGATGTTTAGTTTCTAACAAAGTTATGAATTTATGCTCCCAGGGTCATAAGGGGTCGGATACGGAGCCTGAAAGGGGAGATTGTTTTCTGAAAACATTTGCCTATGGGTGATAAGATGATTTTATCTTTTATAATTTTTCTGTGTGTTCATTTGTGAGCATGGTGATGATCTGGTTTCACTCATACAGTCATTATTGGGGCATTTAGTGCCCTGGATGCAGATATACCACGTTTGATATGCATGTGTAAGACCCATGGATCTTGAGAAGTGTGCTGGGGTGGGGGGCAGAGTGGAGAGAGGTCTGAAAGTTTTTCATCTGTTCTTCTTGCAGGATCAGATGAATTGCTGTGTCCTCGTCTGTTGGTAGCTGCCTCTGATGATGAGGTTGGAGAGTTATTTGAAAGATTTTCTTCAGAATGTGGCCATATTGAAACAGGTTCTCTCAGGGTATTTGAGTGGCCTATTCCATGATGTGATCTACTCCTCTCGTGAAGTGTCCTTGTTTGTTGAAGGCAGTTTTACGTATGTTAAGGTGTGTATCCTGGACTTTATCTTTGGAGCATATTCTGTGGTATCTGAGTGCCCAGCTGTAGATAACAGATATTTTGGTGTGTTTGGCATGGTTACTGGAACTGTGAAGGTAGGTGTGATGTTCCCCTTTGGTGTTATCTGGACTGGTGATATGCTAGGTCACTCCAATCCTTGACTTTGGGAGCCAGCCTTATCCTGCTCTGCTGTGAGAACCACACTCCTGGGCTGTTCACACACAGCCTCTGGCATGTAAGCTGCTCCTTGGATTGTGCAACCGAATGACACTAGCCAATACCTCCGGTCCCAGACACAACCCTAGGAACATCCGTCTTGCAGTGTCCAGTTATGCCTGCTGGACACTGCAAACTTATATGAGTTCATAAATTTAACAAAGAAATTGATATGTACCAGTCTTGTTATCCCAAGGGGAGTCTCTGACATGTTTCAAACCAAATGTACTGCTTCAGGTAGAATAAACAAAGAGATTTATTAACTACAGAGATAAATTTTAAGTGATTATAAGTCAAAGTATAACAAGTCAGATTTGGTCAAATGAAATAAAAGCAAAACACATTCTAAGCTGATCTTAACACTTTCAATGCCCTTACAAACTTTGATGCTTCTCACTGCAGGCTGGCTGCTAGCCCTGGAGTCAGGCTCTCCCCTTTGATCAGCGCTTCAGTCGTTGGTGTGGTGGAATGGGTTACCTAGGGAGGTGGTAGAATCTCCTTCCTTAGAGGTTTTTAAGGTCAGGCTTGACAAAGCCCTGGCTGGGATGATTTAGTTGGAGATTGGTTCTGCTTCGAGCAGGGTGTTGGACTAGATGACCTCCTGACGTTCCTTCCAACCCTGATATTCTATGATTCTATGATTATGTAGATGTAGGTGGAAGAGAGAGGAAGAGCATGACAAATATCTCTCCCTTTTATCATGTCCTTTCTTCCCTGTTGGCTTTGCATCCCCTTTCCCCCCTTCAGAGTCAGGTGAGCATTACCTCATCGCAGTCCCAAACTGACCAAAGGAAGGGGGGTGACTCACTCGAGTGCAACAGATCCTTTGTTGTTACCTAGGCCAGTGTCCTTTGTTCCTGTGAGGCTGGGCTGGGTTTGTCCCATACATGCCCTGATGAGGTGTGAACTGCCTCTCTGCTCTTGGAGAGTTTTTGCCTGGGCTTATTTTAAGCCGTGAAGACACATTTTCAGCCTCATAACTATAAACATGAAATTATAACCTATAAAATTACTATAACAACAATTACAATAACATCACTATAACAACAATGCTCAGTGCATCATGAGCCTTCCGTAGACACCCAACATGACAAACTTTGCATTGGATACCACACAATCATTTTATAAAGATGAACGTGGGGGTGTATGGTGTTCCCCCGAGGTATAGTGTGTCACAGTAGGTGTGGTGATACGTGGGTTTCTTGCATATGTAGGGTTCTCTATTCAAGCTGATTATGGTGCCCAGGAAGTTTCCCCTACCTCTGGTGTGGGAGTGTACTAGAGAGAATTTGATGGATAGGTGGTGGTTGCTGAAGTTGTGGAAATCTGAGGCAGTTTAGGTTGTCTGTCCAGATGATGAATATATCATCAATGTATCACATTGATTTTGTGGTGCATTTGCCCAGAAATTATTCCAGGAAGAGGCCTTTTGTAATAATAACAAGTTTCAATTTTTTTTTTTCAAATTTCAGGCAATGGTTTGTTTACAAATTTTTACTGTACTTGTTAGCTATTTTGTTATGTATGTGATTTGACTCATTATTTAGGTTACATAATAATGATTTTGCTCCCTCATTGGATGACTGAAACATTTAATAAAGGAAAATAATGAATAATAAATAATAAATAGATACCTCTTATTTAAGCATTAATAACCCGTTAAGACATTAAAGAATAGACATCCTCCAAACATTTTTTTCAAAAAAGGCATTCACACAAATGTTTGTGAATAGAAAATAAAAAGTAGCATGAACATAGCTAAACCAAACTGCCATTCAGAATTCAAATGACTTACTGCAGAAACATTGTTTGCTAGTGTCCAGTCAGAAGTGCTGCAAAACAAGAGACAGTCCACACTGTATTACATGAGGGACTAAAGGGGCTTGGTCGATCCTGTTAAATCCTCTTTCCATCCTTTCTTTAAACAGACCTGAAGAAGAACTCTGTGTAAACTTGAAAGTTTGTCATTTTCACCAACAGAAGTTGATCTAGTAAAAGATATTACCTCACCCACCCTTTGGCAGATGCCTTTCTTTTCTGCCTTCTCTTTGGGAGCCCAGTGCAGAGAGCAGAAGCAGGTGAAGCTGGGAAGAAGATAGCAAATTCAAAGCTCGTCAGTGAAGCACTACAGGGTGCAGATGGGATATAGCAGTGATCAGTCCCTTCAGTACAACAGTAATATGGAGTGCAATCAGGGTTGGAGGGGCTGCTGAAGGTCTAGCCCTTAAGACAACACTCCCTCTATTGGAACTATAGAACAGTGCTGGTTGCTTTAGCCTGAGCAGCCTTAGTGCAGAACTCCATCCCAAACTCATGAGCCCAAGTGGAGGAAAGCTGAGGTAGGGGAAATGAAAAAGCTGGCAGGTGTGTGACATCAAGGGGTTAAGCAGGCCTTTAACGGGGAAGAAAAGAGGGTGCAAGGCAGCCTGTGTCCTGCTGAAGTGGTTCAAAAGGGGAGTACCTGCTCCTTGTGTCTTTGCCAAGTGGGGAAAAGCAGAATGGAAGAAGCTGTTTGGTCATTGTCACAATGAGCAAGAGAAAATGGTGAGAGTTACAACAGAGGATCTATTGGACAATGGGGAAAATTTATTTATTTGGGGAGGCAGAAGAGCTCCCAAACAATTTAGTTGATTGATTTTATTTAGGATATCCAAAATCAGTGAAGGGGAATTAAAGAGGGGAAGAAGCAGAGGGGTTTTATTGTGGTGGTATCTATTTGACTGCCCCAACCATAATTTTTTGTCCAGCAGTTACCATTGGATGGTGATTGACTCATTTTCCCCATACTGTGCAATAATATCCCATATTCTAATTCACTCTGTGCAAAGGATTTTACTATTTTTCCTGTGAATGTCCTTGTTAAAATTCGTCTGCAAAACTGTTCTATGATTTATTATGTAATCCTCTTCAGTCAGACACCCTGTGTCATGTAAGCAAAAGTTTCCCTACTCAGAAAAACAAACAAACAAAAGCACTGGAGGAGAAACTGTGATCAAAAAATTCCATGAGGCTGAACATATAAGGTTTCTAAGACATGCTTCTGTCAGGGGGAAGGCCACTGTGCAGATCCTTGGGCCACTACAAGGACATCTAATCCCACAACATTATTCTTTTGATAGCCTGGCTCCTCTAGGAGACTAATCTTTAGGAGCAATTGCCTACCTTCCCAGTCCCTGTGCTCTACCCCAGAGGGAGATAGAGGCATCATATTAAAGTTAAGGATGGTCCAAGCTGCATTAGATCCTGAATAGAACTCTTCTCGGTTTGGAGAAGACTGTGGCACTAATGGCTTATCTACATGGGAGAGTTTTACCAGTTATACCAGCATAAAAAAACCCTGGTATTAACTCCTGTGTGAACACTCTTATTTTGGTATGAGTGGCTTTTTTGGTGTAGCTTAAACCCCTTGTGAATTGACTAAAGATACATTGAAAAAATAGCCCTCTTAAAATATGTCCATAGTGGAGAGTTATATAACACGTCCCTTGGCCTGCGCCGCTTCCCGCCGACCCATTGGCATGGATTGGCGAACTGTGGCTGTTTCCCACAGCCCCCATTGGCCTGGAGTAGTGAACCGCGGCCAGTGGGAGCCGCGATCGGCCGAACCTGCAGACGCGGCAGGTAAACAAACCAGTCCGGCCCACCAGGGGCTTTCCCTGAACAAGCGGCGGACCGGCTTTGAGAACCTCTGGACTAGATGACCTCCTGAGGTCTCTTCCAACCCTAATCTTCTATGATTCTATGAAATTCACACATTAGCTTATACTGGTATAACTTTACCATGTAGACAAGCCCATAGAGTAGAAGTCCCTGGTTCTGCATCTCTACCCTGATACATGTCTTCTAACCCCCAGCTATACACATTGTTCATATGGAATATTTTGCAGGCTGCAGAGGCATGTGGTGGAGCCACCACTCCACATTTCTGCTACTCTCTAGCTACTATTTCTGCTATGTTTCCCCCTTTGAAGCACAGATTGGAGGAGGATTATGGACCTGACTATTTATGCTGTCATGGAAATGCTAAATGTGTAACTGCTAAAACTAACTTACTTCTGTTAAAAGTTGGATAAGTAAAATAAATGTCTAGCCATCCCCGCAGCTAGTCTAAAAGTTGCTACACCAAATTGCACTAGCTGAGAATCTGGACAGGTAATGGCTCTACGAAACACAAGTTTATTTAATTTTCACAGGCTTGTAAATGTCCAGGTAAATTTAGCCCAAAGATTATATGAAGAAATTTTTCACTGTTCATGACCTTATTGGGATTAATAAAAAATTCCCTCTGCGTAAACAGATGCGAATTGTCTATTCGTTAATACAAAAATGTTATAACTTTAGTGATTTACTACTACTAAAAAAAAAAAAAAAAAGTCAAAGGGAGGAGACCTGCAACAAAAATAGTAAAAATGTAATAACATTTTAGTGCGTCTATGTTTTTATTAATATTTAATGCTAATGTAATAAGCCACCATTTCTAACAACTTTAGGAACAGAGAAAGATTCCCTTAGAAAAAGGAAAGACTCCAAAGAGTGGACTATCCTTGGGGCACTTTAGTTTTTCCATTTTGGATGGAAAAGGAATGGGTATATTGTAACCCCATGACTTACACTGATGACTAAAGTTCAGGGTCTGATCCTGTAAACAAACTGGTCCTCTAGGGTCTGGTCACCCTTTCTAGCAAGAGGCTTGTCTAACAGACAAATTAGATTAGTCTGTGTTCTGCATCCAGAGACTGAAATGAAATGCTTCTCTCCCTGCTGAACAGTGCCATACTGAGCTAGGTTGCCTCCTCTTCACTCCCCTGTCTATGTCTACTGTAAGTGTACTGGGGTGTGGGGCAAATGGGTTCACAGGCTTTCATTAATTCTCTTGTTGCCAGTGAAGGGCCTATCTCTCCCCTCAAACGTTCTCCTTCTCAGAACCTTACTTTCAACACCATTCTTCCCACCAGCTCACCTCCATATCAAGAGAAAATGTCTGCATTTCGGTGAGCACTCCGAGCCCTATATGGGGGACAGAATGTGAAGGGACAGGTACTATTACATGTGTTGGGGGTTGGTGACTTTCTTGTCATTGTAGAGGGACATAATCAGTGACCAGGGTAAATATGTTCCTGAGAAGGTAATATCAGAGGGTCTTCATGGTATGTTTTACAGATAAGCCTTTTCTTTTTCTGTGGTAGAGTAGGCCTTCTCTTTTGGAAACAGATTGTGGCTCAGGTAGAGGACAGAATGCTCCTTGTCTTCAGCCACCAAGGACAAGACAGTACCTGCCCAATTTCAGGGTCATCAATTTGTAGGAGGAATTCCTTCATGAAGTCCGGGCTATATAAAATGGGCTTCCTACAGAGGTCAGCCTTTAGGATCTCACAGGGTTCAGTCAATAGACATTTCTTGGGCTGCTGGTCTTGAGCAGATGAGTGAGAGGACCATCAATAGCTGAGAAACTAGGTTCAAACCAGTGGTAATGTCCCACCAGCCCGCAAAACTGATGAACCTGTTTTTTTTTGTGCTTGGACCTGTGCAAGGCCTGGACACCATCTGCAAGGGACCTTATCTGTTTCAGTTTTCACCAAAGAGGTTAGTAGTAATTGGATATCTAATATAGTGAATGATCATGAAAATGAAGTAGGATCTGAGGCTAAAATAGGGAAAGAACAAGTTAAAAATTACATGGACAAGTTATATGTCTTCAAGTCACCAGGGCCTGATAAAATGCACTGTAGAATATTCAAAGAGATGACTGGGGAGGTATCTGAGTTATGAGTGATTATCTTTGAAAAGCCATGGAAGAAATGAGAGATTCCAAAGGATTGGAAAAGGGTGAATATAGTGCCAATCTATAAAAAGGGAAATAAAGACAACCTGGGGTATTACAGACCAGTCAGTTTAACTTCAGTACCTGGAAAGATAATGGAGCAAATAATTAAGCAATCAATTTACAAACTCGTAAAAGATAATAAGGTGATAAGTAACAACATGTATTAGTGAAGAACAAATCATCTCAATCCAATCTAATAGCTTTCTTTGACAGGGTAACAAGTCTGAGTAACGTTTTCAAGCCAAATCTTTTCAGCTACTTGGACTTCTGTTCTTGTCTCAGGGTTTTAACCACCAGCAGCACAAGTCCCACGGTGCCATCATGTAGGGCCATGCCCCTGGGGAATATTATTCCTCCCGAAATTGCTGGTGGAGTGTTTCCTCTGAGATATTCAAAGAATCTGAAATGGATGCCTTGACTTGGTCATAATCCTGTGTTATCACTGGGTTCAGCCCACAGTAGGTGGCTTGTGCCATCCCAGTCAAGCATATGGCAAATAAGATGGCCGATTGCTCCAGCAGCTACAATACTTCATCTGTCACCCTTTCAAAAGTTTCAAAAAAATGCTTCTGAGCCATCTTTACCCTACCACCTTCAGTCAGGCTGGAACCGTGGACATCAAAAGATCCTGTATTAGAGGGCCAGCCCTTTAAAGGAGGCTGCCAGAGAATCACAACTTGTTGTACCAGCTGTTGTTGCTGAGTCTCAAATCAGCTGCTTCTGTGGAGTGGCTGTAGGAACTGCTGTTCGTGTTGGGCATCCTGCTCCATCATCCATTTCAGTAATTGTTCTATTTCTGTACTGCGAGGGAGCAGCTTTCTTACAGATACTGTGTTTTGTTTGTGTGTGTGTGTGTGTGTTAAAGTTCTGACCTGCTCCCTTCCACAAAGGAAAAGGTGCCCATGTTCTCCACCAAATTTGTGCCTCATGGCTAGTTAGGGCTCAACTCACCCAGCTACATGTGTCTGCTGGTAGGTCACTGTCTCAGCAAAATCCATGGTAGCTGTGCTTTAGCCCTCTTGTCAAGGTATGCCTTGGACCTACCCCTCCCAATGTGTGAAGGTCCACACAGAACAGAAATTGGGATCCAGAAAATCACAACTCAAAATTGGGTCATCCAATGAAACCTCAGTGTGATCCCACCATTCTATTCATGGCTTGTCTTCAAATAATCTATACGTCAACTGGTTCCCCAGGGTTTGTCATCCCTTCTAGCAGGAGCTTAACTGACTGACAAACTAATTCAGTGTCTGGGTCGCAACCAAGCTTTTCTCACATTGGAAGCAGAGCTTTTTTCTCCTTGGGTAGCTGTGAACTGGGCTGGGTCTCCTCCTTTTAATTCCCCTTTTCTTGCTTGAGATTTTCCACAAGTGTCACTGTGAGGGACCACTTGGGTCAACAAGCCCTCACACTCTTGTTGCTGGGGTGGAGCCTCTCTACCCCTTCACAGCCCCTTTCAATAAAGTAAGTAATTATCTCCCTCGTATAAATAGGAAAACTGAGTCACAAAGATGTTATGGCAAACATTTCTGAACTTTGGGGCTGTTAGACCAAAAAGTGCTCAGTATCTCTGAAATTAGCCCATTTTGTTAGGTGTTTAAGTATGGATTTAGGAACGTAAGTTTGAAAATTTTGGTCCATGGTCACAAAGGAAGACAGTGACAAAACCAAGGATTGCATCCAGGTTTCCGACTGTAACCACAATACCGTTTGGAGAGGAGAATAGGCACATTGTGGTGTGACTTAAAAAAAATCAGCAGCTACAGAAATCAGTTCTGCTGCTTTATTTTTCGTTTTCTGTGAAAGGAGTGTTTTTGTCTTTCATGCTTTTCACGTCTATGCAGATTTCAGGACAAACTGAGGACATTCTGTAAATCAGAGAAGTAATCCTAGTCTCCAAACGCAGAAGTTTAAATTGAAATGCTGGTTTATAGGCAAGCACCACAGGCTCCTATGTAACTAAAGCACTGAAAGGGAACTGTGTCATGAATCCGCAGGAGTGGAAGAGTGAAATGACTGCCATAACTCTCATAGCTAGTGTTCATATTGCAGAAATGCTACCTGTGCCAATATACCTGCCCATTATCTGGTGGTTGCCACAAGGAAGAGGAATACAGTTGTTCACTCCCAGTCCATGGGAGAAAACCTCAATGGTTCAGAGTCCTTCCTTAAATTACTGTTGCTGTTGTGTAATATTTGCAAACTGAATAAATTCTACCATGGCATCTGGATAATCAGAAAGGTGCTTGGAGAATAAAGTAAACAAGCTCAGTTTGTTTCATATTCCCTGTTATCCTTTGGAAATATGATTATTACTACTGAGAAGAGTTATTTTGATTACTTTGGCTAGTTCTTTTCTCCAGGTGGCCAGTTGGAATGATATGAAAAATATAAAATGTTATTTTTCCTAGACAGTAGCATTGGACACAGTACTTGATCATAATTCCTAGGCAGTGGTCCCTAGATGTTCTTTCTTGGCTCTCTAAGTCATGTTGTGACTCCACAATACAAGAGCAAAAAAGAATTTTGGGACCCTCCTCACATCTACGTATAAAAAGGGAGGGTGGTCTCAATAACCATTGGGATCATGACCCCTTCCTTTACTGTTATTGAAAATAACAGCAAATATTCACTAATGCCATATGGAATCAAGTGGTTTTGGTTTTCAGGCTTTTATGCAAACTTTGTATTTTTACGCTTCAGTGCATGTGAGTTCATACCCTGTGAGGTATGGCCTTGTGGCTGAGGTTAGCACAAACATCCAAACTCAAAGAAAACCTCAGGCAAAATGATTGAGGTTTGTATGTTTTCTACCTAAACAATAAATTGGTCCAGGTTTATTTAAAACTAAGTTGCCTCAAAATTATGCACAAGCTTGCTTGAAACTTAACCCAGGTTTGCTGAGGATTTGCAAACCTTGGCACAACAGACACAAGTTTCAGGTTTGGAATGAAATTTTTGCCTGTCTCTAACAGGATAATTTATTTAATCTGAGCAACTGCACAATGCTCTGTGTGATGATCCATCTCTTAATTAGTATTCTTCTATTACCAGCAAAAACACATCGTTTTCACAATTGTACACTATTTAAATATGTAGATAATTTTCAGCTGCAGAAATGAGTATCAGGATTGTGGTTATTGAATGCAGACAGTTGGATGCAGACAGTTCTGAAGTCACACTCTGAGTGAAGTAGGATCCTAGCTCAGTCCAGGGAAAAGTGAAGGCAGAGGGAAATACTTTAAAGTATTGGTCATTTCTGATCACAACCTCACTAAGGGCATATATCCCTAATTGATAAATTGGTCTATAATCTGCTAGACTTATCTATTTTCCTGGAATCCCAGATAGCAGTGATGGTCAAAATAATTTCTTTCTCTCTACAGTCTGGCCAGGAGACTGACCCAATTTCCTATCAAATAAGAACATAGCCATGTTGATTCAGACCTTTATTATTGAAGCTGGAGACTATTGAAACATACTTATACCTGTGTTAGCATCAAAGTAACATGGAAGTTACAGGCGGTACAGTATGCAGCAGTCTGCTTTCTATATGGGATAGACCAGCAAGAGCACATTCAATCAATGCTTGTGATTTATGATTTACACAGTAGTTGGTCATCTGGGGTGAGTACCATTCAAAGTCCTCATCTTTATTTCCAAATCCCTAAAGTAGTTACACCCATAAGAACCACCATCCTGGGTCAGACCAAAGGTCCATTTAGCCCAGTATCATGTCTTCTGACAGTGGCCAATGCTAGGTGCCCAGAGGGAATGAACAGAACAGGTAATCATCAAGTGATCCATCCCTATCACCCATTCCCAGATTCTGGCAAACAGACATAGGGACACCATCCCTGCCCATACTGGTTAATAGCTATTGATGGATCTATCCTCCATGAATTTATCTACCTCTTTTTTTTTTTTTTACAGGCCATCTATCATAAAAACCATCCCTCTTTCTTTGTGCTCTAGCAGGGAAGCTCAGATCTGAAGTGATACCTAGGCAGACAAAGACCAAGGCACATCTAAGAGTGTCAAGGGACAGAGGCTTTCAACAGTTAAAGTTGCTTGCTCTGGAGAGCAGGTGGAAGCTGAGTCTTGATACTTGCTTCACATGGTGCCATGCAAATGTTTTACAAAGAGAGGAGTGTGTTCATTCAGGCTCCTCTTTGATTCTTTATGAATGAGAAAGTTTGTGAAGGAAGACAAGAAAGTGTAGAGTTTTGCCAGCTCTAGGGCTTTCCCTGTTCATTAAAATGTGTGTGGCAGGGTGCCCAATTACTATAATAATGAATGCTGTGGGAATGCATGTAATAAATAAGGCTAGGTTCTTTTTTCACAGAAAAAAATTAAAAGGTTTCATGGCAAGAGTGTGTGAAAACAAGGATACGTCATAGAAAGAGATGAAGCGGGCACCCCTGGGAAGGGAGGGTTGGACAGAATGCCCACCCTGCACTCACCCTGTCTTGGAGGGCTGGGCCCAGCTCCCCACTCTGGGTGCTGTTACCTGGCCCATATGGTCACAGCACCACTCAGGTTTGGCATTTATGCCCCTCCGTAGAGGGAGACAGAAGGGTAATTTTAATTGGTTTGTGACCTAGGGCACAGGGTCACAACATCACTCAGGTTTGCCATGTCAGCCCCTCCATCCACAGAGAGGCCAGGGCACTGCAACCACATGGACCAGGATGCAATACCCAGAGGGGAAAGGAACCACTGCTTTAATGGTCATGTCCTTTATTCAAATACACTATTACTGTGAACATGATGAGCTCCATGCCAAAATAGTAGTCTTAATAATAAAAAAAAAAAGTCTGTGACATGGGGAATGAAGTAAAACCAGGCCATTTTCACAAGTGGGGAATGGAAAGAGGCAGCAGGAAGACACCAGCACTTCATACTTAGCTCTGCTCACTACTTCACCTAAATTGTTATGAATGATGTGTTAGACCAGCCTCTTGCTCCCTCCTTGCCCCTCCCATTACCTGAAACATTCTATTGGCTACTAGGCATTTCCCCTTTATGCTCCCTCGATGAAAGAGTTGGGAGGGGAGAAGTGGGACCCCTATATCTGCAGGCCAGCATTCTATGTCCAACTGAACACCGCTCCAGATAAACTGATATGTTATCATTCTCGTGAATCTTGTCTCATAAGAAGAGTCATTTTGAAATCTATTTTACCCATGACCATCAGTACAGGTCAGGGCCAAAAAGGAATGTGCAAATGTTTTGCATTATGTGTTAGCACCCTTGTTTCTTTTGAGATTTACAGTGGTACAAAGGGGCATTTAAAATTATATTATCTGAGTTGTCCAAAAAGTCATGAACCTATTTCCCACCCCCCCATGCATATACAGAATATCTGTTTGCAATGGTGAGAGTTTGCACTCTGATGAAAGGGGCAAATGGACCACTGTATGTGTAAATGACACCTGACCACAGGTAGCTTTAATTGACATGACTAGTGTCTTCCAATTGTTTTCAAAGTTAAAGAGATGAATATGTATAGCTTGTGCTTTCTGACATGTATCTCTTCTGTCTTTTCACAATACACTCTTTGGAGCATGCACCCATCACATCATGTAACTGGCATAAGTTCCCCTAGTTATGAACCAAGTTGTAGAAGAAATATAGCAACCATGCAGAATTTGGATGGGTCATGCAGTACTACTTTTAAAATTAAATTAAAATCTTAGACCTTAAGGAATATTCACACTTCTCAAGGTGCACATGCTTCTCCCATTAAGAGTAATTAAAAAGTAAATGCATTTCAAGAGTACAGTGTGCCTTTTAGAATGAAGAAGGCAGTAATTCAAGTATAGTAGATTTTCATATAGGTTAGGAAGATTGCTATTCAGAAAAAAAAGTAATCTAAATGATTACGTGTATTGCATCAGTAAGCTATAATTTAAAGGGGTTACCTGTCATAAATACACTCTACTTTTACTGTCACCATTTGATAAAATGAATGTTTTAACTTATTCTGAGGATTTCTCTATCTGCAAACCTATCAATCTCAACCCACAAATACAAGATTACTAAATTGTATTTGGCTACTTCTATTTTACAGAACTCTCCATTAATATGTTAGGGAACAATCGAAGTGCATATCACTGATAAAGGAAATGTATTTATGCTAGTAATTATAGCAAATGAACAATGCATGATAACAGGTATTTATATAGCTTAAAGGTTGGACAACAAAGGAATGGGAAGATTAATATCAGAAGGACATAAGGACCATCAGAAGGGTGGTGAAACACTGGAATGCGTTACCTAGGGAGGTGGTAGAATCTCCTCCTTCCTTACAGGTTTTTAAGGTCAGGCTTGACAAAGCCCTGGCTGGGATGATTTAACTGGGAATTGGTCCTGCTTCGAGCAGGGGGTTGGACTAGATGACCTTCTGGGGTCCCTTCCAACCTTGATATTCTATGATTCTATGATTCTATAAGGACATTTGAGTCTGTAGGGCTGTGACAAAACTATTTTGAAATGTGGGTGGGGTTAATGTATAGGGCAGTGTGGAATTCCGCCCCCCCCCAGCATTATCAATATTTTATCATTCAAAAATCAAGTTATTTCACTTGAAAAGTTGAAAAACTGCCTACAGTGGCAGATTTTTTGCCTCCTAATTCTGGAAGGACTGGTTTTTCAATTATTCTTCTAATTCTATCTGAATCTCAAAACAAACAAAAATTAATTTTACTTCTCCCTTTCCTACTTTTAGTTCTTTATTTAGGAGCCAGAGACTTACAAACTACCTAAATAATGTTTTGCTGTTAACTTTGCTTAATATGCCAAATCAGTTTAATTACAGTTTCTATAAATAATACATGCAAATACTTCTCTGAACAGAATGCACTTTTCCTTATGTACGTGGCACATTTTAATACTTAAAAGCATTAGAACAGATGTTAGGTGCCTGCTAAACTTGTTTTCAGTTTTCTTTTATTTATATGTTAATGAGAATTTAATTACTTCATGAATACTTAAACAACCTGAGGGTGCCTGATATCATTAGCTTGTACATGACAAGCACCTCAAGTGACCACATGGGAAGACTAAAATTGTTTTTACTTTAGTTGAAGACAGAAAGATGAATTTATTTCACCCCCTGCTATGTTTTACCTGACACACAACTGAAAAAGCAGTGGGCACAGAATTTGATCTTACTTTAACAGGCTGAAAGGATCTGAGAAAAGCACCTACACCAAAAGACATAAATTCTTCCATTTTTGATTTGCTTCACTTACTTTTAATAATCAATCTCATTTTTTAAATAGTTTTTAAGGCAAAACTGATTTCTGTCATGTGAAATTTGTTGTTTAAACCTTGGAGAATTATGCACAATTTAGACATGTCATGCAGGGATTAAATTATCTGGGGTGAAAAGCAGTGGGGAAAATGTTTCACAAAATCTACCAGGAAAGTTTTTGGTAACAGAAGTATCATTTGCAGGTGTTCTAAAAGTAGTCTGTATTGAAACTCCCATTGACTTCAATAGGATTTTCCAACTCTAGCAATTTTACTGCATAGAAAACTACCTGTGCCTTAGTTCTGAATATGGTAAATAAATTTGCTTTTGGAATATTTAGCTGGAGAAAGTAACAATCCTAAACCAAAGCCACCACTCTATTCTCATTTAAATCTCAAGAAATACTTCCTTTTCCCAGGTTACCCCTAGGGAAGGTGTGGCAATAAATAAAATAATAATAATATAATTAATAATTAACAACAAACTAATCCTCCAATGTATTCTTTCTGAATTCTTCCAATCTGCCCTATCATTTTAAGCAGGAATTGTCTTCATTTTGGTTCTGAGCCTGCTAACTCTTACTCATATGAATATTCCCAAGGACGGGTGAGTAAGGGTTTGCAGGTTCAGACCCTTTTTTTCTTTTACAAAGCAGAACACATTGCCAGCACTTAGTATACATTTCAGTAAACACTCATGTTAATGCAAGATATGATCAGAGTCTCTAACATGGATGAAATCTATCCATTAACTATCTACAGTATCATACACTTCATATTCAGAGTTAAAACAGAGAATAAGACAAAAATGGCAACAGTGAAATCGTATCAAAATGCAGTACGGTTGGCCCAGAAAAGACTGTATTGCCTTACTTTACTTGTAGCAGGACATGGCAATTATATTGGTTTTGGAGTAACTATCCTCAGATGTTGCATTTGCTATTTAAAGCATTTAAAAAAGTTGTTGAAAGCAGGGTGATAACGCCTCTCACAAATGTGAAGATCCTTGCAGTCTCTCAGACCTGGATCTGAATTTTATACAGCATAAGAGAGTGAACTTGTGTGCCACAAATGTTTCTTTCAACCTTGTCTCTCAAGCACTTTTAAAACATAAGACAAATGGCAGCATCAGCACTGTCCAAGTGAACAGATGCACATCTGGAGAGAAAAGAACAGTCTAGCTGTTATCTGATGTGTGGGTGTTCGCTGAAGTCCCGCTGCTTCTTTAAAGCCCTCTGCTGGAGTATGCATTTCATAGTCTGGCACGCTGTGAGTATCAATCTTCACATGCATCATACACCTGTCATCACCATGCATCATTCAGTTGTTTTACTATCTGTTTCTTTTTATTCTTATGGAATCCCTCCCAAAAAGTTTATTCCATTGTGTACAATTAGATTGTGGATTCTTGCACTGGCATTTATTTACCTGGTGCTCTGGGTCTGTAGACCTTACACAGTTCACGAGTGAAATCTGGAGCCACTGAAGTCAAGGGCAAAACTTCCATTGACTTCAATGGGATGAGGATTTCACCCAAGATCTCTTGGGGCCACATCCTCCACTGATGCAAATCAGTATAACCCCTTGAAGGTAATAAAATTATCTCAGTTTAAACTAGCTAAGTACCTGGCCCTAAGGTTTTGCTATATCTTCTGCTGCAGATTTTTAAGCTATCCTTTGTAACACCAAAGTTGGCATCAGGACAGGTAACCAGAAAATTTTACAATGGACTTCCCCTCGTTTAGTTGCTTTATATATTGTACAGATAGTTCATGCCAGAAGCAGGTGTAATCTGATTGGAGCTGTGGCTAGGTCAATATATATATATATATCTGTATATTAATCCTGTTTTTGCACTATTGACATATATCTCAACCTTTCCAGACTATTGTACCCCTTTCAGGAGGCTGATTTGTACTCCACATTTCACCTCATTTAAAAACTACTTGCTTAGAAAATCAGACCTAAAAATACAAAAGTGTCACAGCACACTATTACTGAAAAATTGCTTGCTTTCTCATTTTTGCCATATAATTATAAAATAAATGGATTGAATATAAATATTGTACTTACATTTCAGTGTATAATATATAGAGCAGTATAAACAAGTCATTGTCTGTATGCAATTTTAGTTTGTACTGACTTTTCTAGTGCTTTTTATGTAGCCTGTTGTAAAACTAGGCAAGTATCTAGATGAGTTGATGTACCTCCTGGAAGACCTCTGCGTACCCCCAGACATGCACATACCCCTGGGTGAGAACCACTGGTCTACACAGTGTAGAGTTATGACAAGTCCACTTTTTGGTCACTGGTAAAATTTAACCTTTCTACCTAGTTCCTGACTAGGGTGACCAGAGGAAACGGACAAAATATCAGGACACATGGGGGAAGCAAAAAAAAAAAAGGGGGGGGGGGGCGGAGTTGCCCAAGCAAAAAAAAAGATTTTATCCGGACATCTGGTCACCCTATCCCTGACACGAGACTCAGCACCATAGTATCAAAGCACCTTGCAATAACCAGACAAATTAAATAGTAGTATCTCTCTCTATTTCCCTCTCTTCCCCCAGCTGCCAAACTCAAGGCCATGGGGTCTCCCTGGCCTCATAGAAATGGATGTATTTGCAACTTTAGAGAAAGCCCAACTAAATTAACAATCCCCCTTTCAACACAAACTCAATTGTAGCTGTTAGCTCCTTATTAGTGGGTCTCACCTATTTGTTGCTTAGTTGCCTTTAAGCTTTTGAGTTATTAGTTATTCGGAAGGTCTCTGCAATGTTTTTCTTGTTTTATCCATTTGCTGGTAGTTTCTTTTCTGTTGTTTATTTCAGTAACATTATTGATTTCATATCCCAGTTGACAAGTACATTCTTTCTCCTTTTTAACAAATAAAAATATCACAACAGCCATTTCAGAAAACCCAGAGGCAAGCTTCCATACATTATCTGTGATTATAGGGTTAATTCTCTTTTATTTCTATAATAGAAAAAGCAGCATAACTTTGACAGTGTATAAATATTTCACCTTTAAAAAAGTACAGTAATTCTAACATAGCAGTACACATTTACAATTCAGTTGAAATAAGTCAACAAAATATACAAAAGAGGGGTTTTTTTGTGGCTTTGATATTTTTGTCTTTAATCAATAACAGCTAAGCACAATTATAAACATTGTTTACAAAATATACAAAAGAGGGGGTTTTTGTGGCTTTGATATTTTTGTCTTTAATCAATAACAGCTAAGCACAATTATAAACATTGACACTATTATTTTAGGAATAATGTTTTAGGAGATCAATCAAAGCACCATTGCCTCTGGCTTGCACTTACTGTCATCAAACTCACATTTCAGTGACAAAATAAACATAGAGGGAGCAGTGAAATTGAAAAGGACTCTAGGTATTAGTGCAAAATTTGATTTGTTCCCAGAAATCTGTATTAAAACAAATCTTAAACAAAAGATATACAAAATGGTTTAGATAAAGGTTTTAAAGCCTTGCTTTAGCCCAGAAAAACAAGGATATTCAGAGTAAAGTGTGTCAGGCTTATTTATTTGAGATATCACGTATGAAGGCATCACAGTCCATATGTTATATGGTGTGCTAGAAATGGAAAAGAAATATTAGGTCATCTAATCCATCATTCTGCCCATGGAGAAATCTCCCCTAGCGCTTATTGTCTCAGCCACGCAGGAACAAAGACAAGAGGTAGTGGATGTGGTTTAATTAGGCCACCGTTTTATTAACATGCCTGGGAATGCTCGTCAATAAATTATACTGCTTATCCTTCCTTTCTTAATTGTTTCCACCTGTTCAGGAGGGTTCCATCAGCTCTCCCACTTCCCAACCTGGTCCCAGCCCAAATGGGAACTTGTCACCCTCCCTTCATATGAGCATTAAAGGGACACTGGCAGAAGGGAAAGGTGTCTCTCTCATATAATAGATACTAGGAGCCCCAGCTCCATTATCCATCTCTTCCTTAGGGGATGCCTTCCCTTACAGCCACTTATAACTCTGGTTTATCAGGGAACCAGACGCACTATGGAACAAGTTCCTACCCTGCACACCTGCCACAAGGAGATGCCAGCAATTAGCTTGGCTGCCTCCCCCATTGTCAAAGAGGATTCTGTCTGACGGGCACAGGGTAAAAATACTCTTCCCCCCAGGGCACTTTATTGGGCAAAGCCGCTAATGGAACTGGGGTTCTGGTTCCCTCTTGCTCTGCTCAGGTGTTGTGTCTTTTTGATTCCCCCTGGTAAGCCAGCAGAGTGGGGATCTTTAAAGGGGCCATGACACCTTTTCTTCCTGCCATCTAGACAAAGACCCACCACTCAGTTGCAGTGAATACATATTCTAGTCCTTTATCAAATACTTTTTTAAATTACTGATGTGCTAAAATTTTCACAATAGTTGAATCAAGGAAATATTTCTTGAAAGTAACCCTAAGAAACAGTTATCATATCCATAACCATTATGAATATAAGCCACATAACATTGCAGGGGAATCAGTTGGATTTTATTATTAATAGTAGTAGTATCAGTATTAAATAGTTATTATGAAGAGAAACAAATCCCTCCTTAGTTAAGATTGACGGTAATTTCCCTTTATAGACCTAAATTTGTGCTCTTACTCCAATTTTCTTCAAACTAAAATAATATGCAAGAGATTTCACATGCTGGATCTTTTCTGCGAGGGAGAAGGGGATTGAGTGAGTGAGGGTTGAGGGAGGTTAGTTTACAGCAAATCATACAAGATTGTGAGAGTTCAAAAATGAGGTGTTTTCACTTACTTAGATTTGGTCTATACTTGAAAGTTATATCTGCATAGCTACATCGCTCATGGATGTGGAAAAAAACCCACACTCTTGACCAGTGTATCAGTGCCGACATAACTCCCAGGGTAGACTCAGCTATGTCAGTGGAAGAAGGCTTCCATTGACGTAGCTAACTTTGTTTGGGGAGGTGGTGTTTCTACACCAGTGGAAAACCCCCTTCTGTCAGTGTAGGTTGTGTCTGCACTATGAGGATATGGTAGTATAGTCTCTGTTGCATAGACTTACCCTTAGAGAGACATAAACAATCCCACCAATAAAGGGACAGCGCATTTATAAAAAACAACTATAATCGGGTATGTGTCCAGCATGACATTAATAGGGTGGACCTCTCCCAAGGCATCTAAGAACCCTAATTGTGAAACTGCGTACAAGATTTGACAGTTTGTTTACTCTTTTCTGCTTTGACACAGATACTGGGGAATATAGCATACCACATGCAAACACAAGTTATTTTAGGAGGTGTAAATATTTTGAATCAGCATTAAGCAAAGGCCTCCCTCCTTGTATGCTGCATCTTACACTTATATTTATTTCATCTGTAGTGGCTTTCTAATCATAGGGTGGACAGATTTGTCTCCGAGAGCTATAATTCACTCACACCCTTGAAAAATTTAAAAAACAAAAAACAAAATCAAACTAAACTGCACATAGCTAATATATATATATATATATATATATATATATATATATATATATATATATATATATATTCTGAGTCAGCAGGGAGAATAGTTAAATATAAAATAAGATTATATATATATATAATTTTATATTTAACTATTTATTTAACTAATTTATTTTAGAATTAACTATTCTCCCTGCTGACTATTTCAAATAGTATGCAGAACCCAAACCAGAATGTAATTAACATCCATGCCCAAATTCTGACTTCAGAGGGAGCTGCATGCAGTAATAAGAAATCACAAATTGTCTGAAAGAATGGCAGCAAGTGGTGTAGCTACCCTCGTACCCTGAGCCCTGCAATGGCTCCATGGTGTTACTATTCAGCTGAAAGGCTACAGTTATAAAAATAATAATAATAATAATAATAAATAATTTATTTGTGTACCTTGGCTTTCATATAATGATCAGTGATGCTCCTTAGATCTGGAATACTAGTGATGAACTTGTATTTGAAACAAACATTTTACAGATGAAGAACTGAGGCACAGAGACGTCAAGTGACTCATCCAATGTCAGATAGGAAGTTGGTGGTGAAACAGAAATTAAACCCAGGTCTTCTGAGTGCCAGATTAGTATCCTAGCCACTGGACCATCCTTCCTAATGCTGACATGTTGAGTACCTAAAAATGGTAAATATAATTTTAAGTGTGAAGTATTATTTTGCTCATTTTTTTCAGTATTGCTTAATGTAATATAACTTGACATTGACAAATTCACCATTTTCAATATGTAGAAGTAGTAGTATATAATAAATTAGTTTATTCTGTGCACTGCTCAGTCATTTCAGTGTTTACATTAGATTTGGTTGGTTTTAAACTTGGCAATTACTTATGGTTTTTTCCCCTTGTTTGTATTTTAACATGAATGAGGTATTACAAAAGAGAACTGGATCCTGATTTTACATCCATATAAGAACTATCTGGTGTAAGGGTTAGCCAATGGGATTTCTAGCTCTTCTTTTCTCTGCTCCCTCTTCGACTGTACATTAAAGCATGTTGCCCTTTTATAAAAAGACATTATATTTTGTATTTGATATTACTCGTATAAAAATCAAATGTGACTTTAAAACCCTATTTTTTTAAAAGTCTTGTACTTTTTCAGAAAGTTCTGTATACTGTCAAACACAATAAAATTCTTGCCATTTTGCAGATCATCTATAGTGTTTGCAAAAGTGACAGTCAAGTGGTTAAGAATGGTTAGCATGGATTCATATTCTTCATTCTGACATGTTTAATGGTTTTTTTAAGTGAGATTAGTGAGAAGTATTTCATAGAATCATGGAATCAAAGGACTGGAAGGGACCTCGAGAGGTCATCTAGTCCAGTTCCTTGCACTCAGGGCAGGACTAAGTATTATCTAGAGACCATCCATAACATGTGTTTGTCTAACCTGCTCTTAAAAATCTCCAGTGATGGAGATTCCACAACCTCCCTAGGCAATTTATTCCAGTGCTTATCCACTCTGAAAGTGACAAAGTTTTTCCTAATGTCCAACCTAAACCTCCCTTGCTGCAATTTAAGCCTGTTGCTTCTTGCCCCATCCTCAGAGGTTAAGAAGAACAATTTTTCTCCTCCTCCTTGTAACAACCTTTCATATACTTGAAAACTCTTATCATGTCGCCTCTCAGTCTTCTCTTTTCCAGACTAAACAAACCCAATGTTTTCAATCTTCCCTCACAGGTCATGTTTTCTAGACCTTATCATTTTTGTTGCTCTTCTCTGGACTTTCTCTCATTTGTCCACATCTTTCCGGAAATGTGGCACCCAGAAGTGGACACAATACTCCAGTTGAGGCCTAATCAGGAGTAGAGTGGAAGAATTACTTCTTGTGCCTTGCTTACAACACTGCTGCTAATACACCCCAGAATGATGTTTGCTTTTTTTGCAACAATGTTACACTGGTGACTCATATTTAGCTTGTGGTCCACTATGACCCCTAGATCCCTTTCCGCAGTACTCCTTCCTAGGCAGTCGTTTCCCATTTCATGATCAGTTTCAAGTAATCACAAATAATTTCCCATCAATCTCCATGCCAATACTTTGACAGAATAACAATTTGTGTGCAATGCAAATGGAGTTCTATTCAGTCATGGGTTTGAACTGCTTTGGCATCCAAAATATAAACTTTGATATTAAAAGAGTCATAAAGTTACAAATAAAAATGACAGACTGAGTCACTAACTGTGTAATATCTCTAGCTAGTTAAACACAAGCAATGCTAAGAGATGTTTGGTTGTGTCTGCCTCATATTTTCATTTCATGCTTCATATTTTCTTTCTCTTTCATCCATATATCAGTTCCAACTGGTTTATAAATTCTTAGTCATATGTCCTCGCAAAGGAAAAAAAATCCATAAGGAGCAAAACAGCATATTCCATCAATTAGGTTAGGACTAGTGTCAAGAGAAACATCAATAGACTAAACATATTAATTCAACTTATGTACCAATACACAAAATGAAGGAGCTCAAGAGTGTCCTTGTTCCTGCAAGAACAGCAGAGTAGACCCCTAAATCCTTTCCACTTAGCTGGAATTGTGATTCACTAGGCCATTCAAGAAAAATCTCACTGTCAGTCCATGGATTAGATTTCCACTTAGAAACCATGTGTGTCACCTTGTGGCCCAAAGGTCCCCAGCTCTAATAAAATGGAAATAAATAAATAAATTAAATTAAATAAAACCAGAAATAGTAGAAGGAATAAGATTACTACCCCATATATATGAACTGTTATTTGGAACCATTACAATAAAACATTTGAAGCAAAGAGTATATTGCTCCTTCAGTGGTTAGCAGATGTTTTCAGTGCTCAAAACTCTTAGGTAAAGGGTGATGAGCAGCTCTGATGTACAAGTAATTCACAGCAAGTAATTTCTTTTTGAGAATTGCCCACCAATTATTGATTGTCAAGTTATTGATTGTACGTGTTGTCCAAAGTTATCCTTGCTTTGCAGATCATTTGAGAATAGCAGATATTCAATATTGCAATGCAAAATTTACTCCAGCTGGTTTAATTACATAAGTTACGTAGTGTTGTTCCCTGACTGAATTATATATTAAACAATGAACTTGAAGTGCAAATACTATATCTAAATATACAATGCACAATTTTCATTGTGTTCAGTAGTTTTATAAATCATCAGGTCAGGGAATTGTATGAACTGAGCACAAATTTTGAATTGTATATCTGATTGTAATACTCACACTTTGTTTTCTGTTGGTTAAACCTATAAATCATGTGGTAGTATTTCTATTCTGTGACTAGATAACCTATTTAACAAACCACTTTACTGCAATTAGGAATTTTATAAATGAATCTACAATTCAAGTTTTGCATTCAGCAAATATTTAAGTATTTGCACTACCATTCCCTTTTGGCACTAATAAAGGTTGAGGGTTCTAATCCTCACAGAAAGCAAACATGAAAGGGTTGTGAACATGCTGGGGAATAAATTATTTGTTGAACACAAATGAATATTTAGATGTCCAGTGCAGGTACTCTATAGTGAAAGCATTAAAAAATTGCCTCATAAAGGACTTTAAAAGGAGGTGCTGGTTAAAGGAAGAGAATGGGAGGAGGGCTCCTATGATTGTTATGGCAGGGAGACAACTCACCTTTCTTATAGCTCATCTTAATCCTCTTATGAGAGGGATGGATGATAATGTCCCAGCCATAGGATGACTGGGTGATCCGAATGGAAAATGAAGGGGATCTGGTGGAAGCCCTGGGTACTTATTTGAATTAACATGTATTTGCCTGCACTGTACACTTTTATCTGCTGGGTAGTCCCAGATATCTAATAATAAAGTTGTGGCCTAATTAAATCTATATGAAGTGTCTCCTGTCCTTCTTTTGGTATAGCCGGACAATGAATATTTGTCAGTCCATTCCCTCAGGAAACTCCCATTGAAGACAATAAGAGTTCCATGTCCAGAAAGAGTAAAGAGGACAGGATAAGAGCACGATGTTAAAAATTGAGAAATTCTTATGCAAAAAGTGAAAAGGAATGTGGGAGAATGGCCTTGTTGTCAGAAAGACATAGTCAACAGTGAGTAAAAATATATTTTTTTAACATAGATGGAAGGAATCTTCCAAATTCCCTTTTTTTTCTGTGACAAAAGAGCAATGTTGGTTTTGTTGGTTTTATTTTTCTTTTATTCTTGAAGAAGGAGGACAAATTCTACTTTTAGGGTTATTTATATACGCTTAGATTCATGCAAGTAGTTATTTCTGCTGATAATTATATGGGGACACTTTATTCAAATAATGGTAAAGGAAAGAATTGATATTTCTATGAAAGATCAAAAGGCAATCTCTTAACTGAGCGATAAATAGCCATGATGTTTTAATTGCTTTAAAATTCTATAGGAAATTCCCTTTCATTTTATGCTTTTGCACTACAGACACTAGAAGGCTGAGTTTGTTAAGGAAAATTAAGGGCACTTTGACATCACTTCTGAATTCTTGCTGCAATAATAATTTGCAAGATTGCATTCTTGAACAATTTCTGTAACTGTTTGGATACTATTTACCAATGGATAATTGAAAATATACATCTAAGGAAAAAGTAAGCTCTCAGGGTGTGAATTATAAATGGAAAGCTAAGCAAAATAAAGATCATAGACTGTCCATGATTTGCATGGTGAATATTTATTGATACAAATGTCCTTAAAATTCTATACTGGAAAACGTTCTAAAGTTTAGATAATCTTTGCATAGTTTATACTTTTTTTTTCTGAAAGATTTAGGACTGTAGGATTTCCATTATCAGTTCAGATCATTAAGTCTGGTATCTTTATTCTATTAGTGGTCAACAGCTCATGGCTTTAAGAAAAGAAATATTCCATAAATACACATGTCCAGATGTGCAAAGCTATAATGCATGTTAGAGATTATGTTCCCAGATCAGATTACATTGATTATTAAAAAAAAAATCATATTTTTACATAGTTTTTTCCCCCCTCTTCATGATGTCACTACAGGGCAGAGTTATGGCTGTTTAGGTGCCTTAGCTGTTCTTTCTCATTCCTTAACATTTCTGCATTTTTTCAAGTGTAATCGTAACTAGGGTTACGACTTTGTCACGGAGGTCATGGAATTTGTGACTTCCAGACACCTCCATGACTTGAGCCCCTGGCAGCTGGGAGCTGTGTGGTCCCTTCCACCCCTGATGGCAGGAAACTGTGGGGCCCTAGCTCCAGGCTGCTGTGGGCAGCAGGGCCACTCTGCAGTTTCCAGCTGCTGCAGGTAGTGGGGTCGCTCCACAGGTCCCAGCCGCCGCAGGCAGTAGGGACAGTCCGTAGTTCCTGGCCACCACGGGGCTAGTCTGCAGCTTCCCGCCACCATGGGGAACAGGGCCCCAGGAGCTCCCTGCTGCTGTAGGTAGTGGGCCCGCTGCACATATCCCTGTTTCCATGGACAGCAGGGCTCCTGGGAGCTCCCAGCCTCCATGGCTGTCAGGGGTGCCCCGGAGCATGGAGCTGCTGAAGCTGGCGGGGGTGCCTGATGTGATGTTATTAACATGAACTGTGACCATATAGATCATTGTTGCAACTGAGGTCCTATAGTTGCACCAAATATTTTACAAAGGAGGTCAAGTAAGGAGTCTATGAAAAGGTTATGGTTTGCTGGTTATAATTATGCTATCTGTATGCATGTATCATTTTTGTATTTAAAGTTATAAGTATTGGCTCTATACCTGTTTCAAAGGTTGGCTCCTGGGGTAACGCCCATAAAGTAATTAGCCAGATATGCCATGTAGTATATCTGCAAAGATGTTATAATTTTCCAGATATGATAATCTTTTTATATGTTTGTATCACCTTTTATTATGAGTTAAAGATATGTATGTATCTATGACTATATTTCAAACTTGTGCTATGCTTCTGGGTGACACCCCAAACAGTTTGGCATCAGCACTGCCTGGCCTGCTTAATGGCCCATTAAGGACCATCAGCTATACAATTAACCCACTGAGAAAAGGCAGATACACCTTATGACTCAGCAAGGCATGCAGGGACATGCCTATGGAGAGAACTCCAAGGCTTCCAAGCCATGTGCTGGGCCGCTTGTGTTTGAGACAAAGGAAGCACAGGCCACATGGCAAGAGATTATAAAAGGCCCTGTAAACACCTCAATTTTGTCTTCAATCCCGCTTCTTACCTATGGAGGAAGATTGCTACAAACTGAAGCTCTGAACAATGGACTGAATGACCCATCCAAGCTGTGGATGTACTCCAGAGACTTAACTTAAGCCACCAGTTTATTTCATCACTGCTACAAGCCTGAACCAAGAACTGTGCCATTACTGTATGTAATTAAGTCCATTTACCCAGTTTTAAATCTCATCTATATTTCTTTCCTTTTATAAATAAACCTTTAGATTTTAGATTGTAAAGGATTGGTAACAGCGTAATTGGTGAGTAAGATCTGACTTATTTATTGACCTGGGTCTGGGGCTTGCTCCTTTGGGATCTGGAGAACCTTTTTTCTTTTACAGGGGTATTGGTTTTCACAACCATTCATCCCCATAAGAAGTGGTGCTGGTGGTCATACTGGGAAACTGGAGTGTCTGAGGGAATTGCTTGTATGACTTCTGGTTAGCCAGTGGGGTAAAACTGAAGTACTCTCTGTTTGGCTGGTTTGTTGTGCCTTAGTAGTGAAAGACCCCCAGACTTCGGCTGTGACTGCCCTGCTCTAAGCAATTTGTCCTGAATTGATACTCTCAGTAGTGTCCCACCAAAGGCCACTTTGTTACACCTGGGACCACGGAGCACTGTGGCTGGCGGGGGTGCCCTGGAGGTCTGAGTCAGAGCCACCGCAGGTGGTGGGAGTGCCCCGAGTTTAGAGCCCCTGGTGTTGTGGAGACCCTGCAGCTCCAATCCAGGCACCCCTGGGTGGTGTGGGGAGCCTGCAGCTCCCCATTTTGTAATGAATATTTTTAATAAAAGTCATGGATAGGTCAAGGGCTTCTGTGAATTTTTCTTTATTTCCCATGACCTGTCCCTGACTTTTACTAAAAATATGCAAGATAATATCTTAGCCTTAATCATAACAATAACTTTCTGGGTTTGCAATGCTGTGTTTAGGGATAATTACAAAATCTCTTTATTGTTTTTTTACCCTTAAGTTACTAACACATACTCTCAACCTTAACTCCATTTTAATATTTTGGGATTTCTTGCCTGGGAAGGCCATTGTAGTTGCGTGTTTTAGTTTTAGGTTTTTTTTTAAATACTTAAAGTTGCATACATGTTCACTAAACAAGAAACCCAAAGAAACTGTTATCATGTGATATTTCCAGTGATCTGTTATAAACCTTAAATCTTTTATTAAATGTAAAAAAAAAATTAAAAACACCTTTTAGGGGCAAAAAGAAAAGGAGTACTAGTGGCACCTTAGAGACTAACCAATTTATTTGAGTCTTAGTCCCTAAGGTGCCACTAGTACTCCTTTTCTTTTTGCGAATACAGACTAACATGGCTGCTACTCTGAAACCTTTTAGAGGCAGATTCACTGGTACACCACAGCATGCAAAGAAAGACTGTGTTGGCCATTTAAGCTCAACTTTTAGCTGATTTGTGTTGTCAGAACAGTTCAAAGCAGCCTAAGTGTATTGGTGAATCTGGCCCTTAATTGGCAGCTGACTTTTTGGTTTAAAAGACCATGTCATAAAACCAATGCTACATGAGAGAAGTGGGTGGTGTAGAGAGCTAAGTCTCTGAGAGCTTGTCTACACTACCGCGCGGGGTCGATCTAAGATACAACACTTCAACTACGTGAGTAATGTAGCTGAAGTCGATGTACTTAGATCGGCTTACTGTGGTGTCTTCACTGTGATAAGTCAACAGCTGACACTCTCCCGTTGACTCCACTTGCACTTCTCGTTCTGGTGCAATACCGGAGTAGATGGGAGAGTGTTCAGAGGTTGATTTATCGCATCTATAATAAACACGATAAATTGACCCCCACTGGATCGATCGCTTCCCGCTGATCCGATGGGTAATGTAGACAAGCCCTGAGTCCTAAGTCTGTGCAGTTTAAGGGCTTCTCCTACACTCCTGTTTTGATTCCCATAGCAGTGATTCTGTAAGTGCTGGAGACAAGGCAGCAGTGCTGTGAGCAGCCTTTCAAGCACTGATGTCCAAGCTCGAATGTGGCTAATGGAATAGTTAAAGAGCAATAACAGTTGGGCTAAGTGATTTAGCAGTAAGAATTTTTTGACACGTGTCCAGTCTCCTTCATATCACTAAGTCACTACAGCCAATAGAATTGTTGCATACAAATTACCTGTGGAGTCATGACAGTGATTGGTTGAGTTACTTCTGATATCATACTGGTAATTGTTTAATAGTTACCAGTGCTGTTTAATTCAGCCTATCTTTAGCTTATATAGTTATAATAATTATATATATATTCATTAATAACTTAAATATTACCTAGTTTCTTCTTCCATGAGGCCTCAATTTATATTAGATATATAGAAATTTAAAGTCTGTACTATTCCACTGTTAAGATCATTAAGGATAAAGAAAAGACTGACACAGATGCTAAATTTTGTCAAGAATCCAGTTATTAATTTTAACTCATATTATCAGATTTACTTATAATATTTCAGACAATTCATTCCATATTCAAAGAGTGGGCATGGAAAATTTGGGGAGGATATGCTGTATTTTTTCATACATAACAAAGATGTCAAATTCACATTTTAAAATGGAAGTCAACCTTGGCTATGGAGTTCTCAGTAGCACTGCCATAACTGGTCATATATGGAAGAAAAATATGTTTTCTTTCTGGAGTTCTTTTCATTTAATACTGGAGTTCTCTGTCTAAACATCTATTTCTAATTAGGGCCTACTCCTTACTCTATTACATAGTGAGTCCCATGGACTTCAATTTGATTCTGGATATGAGTAAGGAATGGACACACAAGTAAGAATTGCTTGATCATGTTCAAGAATTATATTTATTATTTTCTACTTCTTTAGGAGATTTTTCCTCATTTGAAAATATTAATCCCTGTATTAAAACCACTTTATTTTGCCAGACACCTTAGTGTTGTTTTTGTACGTCTCTAGATCAGAACTGGCCATGAAACAAATTTAAGCACACAAATAGGGCTTACCTAAATCTAGGCCCTCAAATAAGTAGCATATTGGCTGCAGTATCTCTACATATACACATACAGGATGTAGCAAATGAAATAGGTAATCAGCTAATTTTCAGTTCTGTGTTTTTTAGGAATATGTTTTACCCACAAACCATAACTGCACTGCTGGTGGTAAAGGGTAAATAGATTATAGAATTAACCAAAGCAGAAGTCATAGATTTTATTGAAATGTTTTAGGAGTTCTCATTCCTGCAAAAAAACCCAAAAAGTTTGAAGTCATTTTTTAATTTTATCTGTGTATCTTTATTCATCCCAAATCGCAGTTTAATAATCACTTTACTCACAGTCTCTATAAACCTCTTGAAGGTAGAAAGAGAATATTTCAAAAAAAAGAAGATAAAAAAGGGCTTGTAATTGATGGAAACTGAGTAATTATGTTAATTACTAATAATGCTAAAGCAAACACAAAGCAAAAGCAATACATAGTAAAGTCACAGATTAAGCCACAAAGATTGACAAAGATTATTTGAAATTAAAATGAATGGGAAGATATGATGTTGGAATCAATCTTAGTTTGATTTATTGACTAAGGAGAATAAACTGTACTAAGCCACCTATTAAGGTTTTTCCATAAAATTCAGGAATGACAGAATTACACAAAAGTTCACTCCCATAAAACATATTATCCTTCCATGTCTTGTTCATTCTTTAGGCCAGTAGTGTCAGAATCTACTGGCATTACCAGATTAATAAAATAGAATATACAGACCTTCACATACAGTTGTCACTTTTGCTGGATACAGCACAGTCATACTGAATCTGATAAATTTATCTTTTTAAAGATACCAGTATTTTTATAGGCTTGTCATTATCTGGGAAAATATGGACCTTAGTGTTCTTGATAATATATTCCCCAGTTTTCTCGCAAACAAGAAATATAGAAATTACTGTAGCCCCCCATTAATTATCTTTAGGTCTCATCCCTAATAACTTCTACAAGACTTTTACATAAATGGTAGATCCTTGAGCTCAAGTATCATTCCATAGTAATTTACTGCTCTCTGTGAAAATGTCTTTCCTTAAGGATGCAGTTTAGGAGTGCTCCCTGATAGTCATTGGTCACTTCCGTTATCTAAGGTTCGTCTTCAACTCCAGAGTCAGGTCCTGGGAAGGGAGTTTCAAGAAGAACATGCCCGATGAAGCATAGGCAATCTCTACTGAAAGTATCTTCTCCCCCTATCCATCGCTGAATTGTCCTCTGATTAGTTCATGTTCAGACTGTGTCCTGCTAATCAATTCTGGCAGATACCCACTCCACTAGGAAAACAGAATGGCAGGTGAAAGTACATTGGACTCTGTGGCTGAGGGGAGGAATGATTTTCTTGAGACTGGTACTATTGAGCATTATGTGCATAAAACAGTAAGGCACTGATATCAGCCCTTTTTATACAGGAATTGGTTCATATAGAAGAGAGAGAGAGAGAGATGCAAGGTTCTCATAACTCTCACTGGATCCCATAATTTAAAAGGAAAATGGGGGAAAATAATGCTGAATTATTTCTTGATGTATAAATAATATAATTTTTTATTCTATAACTTTTTCACTCAATTTTCTAAACAGCACAGGATTAAACAACTCTCAGCTAGGCATCAATATCAATGGCTTGATTTTCTATGGTGTTCAGCCACTTAGGTGGAATGGAAACCTTTTAAAAAATGCTCAGCTTTCATAAGTTTACACTGACAACAACGAGGGTTGAAAGGTGCAGAACACTTTGGAAGTCTACCCATTTCATGTAGGTGTCAAAGTGGAAAGAGCTGAGCTCTTTGGAAAACCTGGCCCCTTATGTTTATGTAAGTGGTACATCAGCTGCAGTATTTTGGTTCATATAGCAAATAAAATAGGTAGTCAGCTAATTTTCACCTCTGTGATTTTTAGGAATATGTTTATTTACGTTCACAAATTTTCACTGAATCTGCAGGATCATTCTCCCCCCAACACACACATATTAATCAAATCCCTAAAATTACTTTTAAAGGATTATCAATAGTGTGACTGCTGTTACTGGTATTTTATTTAAGGCAGCGTTTCTCAACCAGGGATCCAGGCACCCCTGGAAGATTGCGAGCAGATTTTAGGGGGGTCTGCCAAAATAAACCAGAGAGCAGGGCTGGTGTTTGACCCGCTGGGGCCCAGGGCAAAAAGCCAATGCCTGAGCCCTGCAGCCCAGGGCTGAAAGCTGAAACCCAAGCAACCTGACTTTGCGGGGCCCCCTGTAATGTGGGGCCCTGAGCAATTGCCCTGCTTGCTACCCCCTAAGGCTTTTACTGTACTGGATATGTAGAAAAACAGTTGTTGTGGCATAGGTGGGCTGTGGAATTTTTATAGCATGTTTCGCGGGCCTCAGAAAGAAAAAAGTTTGAGAACCCCTAATGTAAGATACTTCTAAGTATTCATTTATTCATATTGTAATCAAATATTCATATTGTAATCAATCTTTTTTTTTCAGGATTCTTTTTAAAAATATTTCTAACTATTTTCCATCTGCCTTGCTGTCCTTTACTTCCAAAAATAAATAAGTAAATAAACAAACAAAGAAATAGATAAATAAATAACACCCCCACCGCCACCACATTATTAATTGTTCACATACACACAAAGTTAAAGATACATGACTGATTGTGGAGTACAATACAATTTGGTTCACAGTAAGTGAATTAAATAATGCATCAAGAAAATGGTTAAGAAAAGTTATGAAATTAAATAGAAAATTTTTCTTTTAAAGCAAAACTTGCAAATTCTTCCTTCCCTTGCTTTATGTAAAGACGAAAAAGAAAAAAATTTTTTTTTCTATCCATCTACGTATTTTGATTTCACCCCTTACAATGGTATCTTCACAAAGCTGAGCTTGCATACTGAAAAGGAAGTGGAAGCAAAAATTTGGCTCACATGTTGAGCCAAATGATGCTTGGTGTTGCTCTGCCGAAAGGAGAATTACACCAGGAATGAATCTGAGCTGTTGTGGCATTTACAGTTCTCTCACACGTTTCACAGATGACATACTCCTACTACAATGGTACAGCACTCGTATCACAAGAACTACCGGTACAGCATTACAGTTTATTAATTTTCGTAGAAGAATAAGACTGTGCATGCGCTTGTAACCCATATACTTATACTGCAGCTTGTTTATTTGGTTTTTAATCCAAAAAAAAAAGAGAGAAGCAGTTGTGGGGAGAGACATGGAATGTAGATGAATCCTCTGTGTCTTTGGACACATATGCAGGACAGGGCAATTTAGAAAGGCCCGGAGACATCTAGAAGAAGGGTGTGGTGTCCTACACGAGGTCAGTAGCTCTTTCTGAAGCTGTACAAAGTTCCACTCAGGACAGGCGGTCTTGCAGATACCACATATTCATCATCAAAGAGCTGAGCCAATTGAAGTTCAGAGGATAAAGGTTATAAGTATGGGAGATAAATGACAGCTCAGTTGACTCAGTGTCTGGTTGACACAGAACCAAGAGATGTGTCTTCTGTGAAGGCTGCATCCCAACAACTATACCACTTTGTATACAGGATGCAGATTCCCACTCTTAGTAAAAACCTAGGAGACAGTTGACTGTTGGATCAGGAGCTGTTATTGCTGCTGGCTGTAAGGGTCTTTGGACTGTTGCTTGCTGAGTTGATTCTGGAGTGTTTCAAGGGGAACTGAGAGGCTGTCACCATAGGTGCTGACTCTTGGAGCACCTATGGGAAAAAAACGGTGGTTGCTGAGCACACATTGGTAGCCTCTGCCAATAGCGCCCCCTCCCCCCCCGGCGCTTCCTGCCATCAGCAATCAGCTGTTCCACAGTATGCAGACGAGCTGGAGGGGAGGGGAAGGAGTCAGTGTGGGTTGGGGTGAAGCAGGGGCAGGAAGAGGCATGGGTGGGGCAGGCAGAAGCAGGATGGGGTAGAGGTTTGGGGGGCAGGGCAGGAGCTTGGGGAAAGGGTGGAGTGGGAGCAGGGTCAAACACCCCCCAGCACATTAGAAAGTGGGCATCTCTGGCTGCCACTGTCCTAAGGCTGTGGAAAATCCAGGTGACACACCAAAAATCATCTCTGTGACAAGATCAGGGGGAAATGTGTCTGTGGTATGTCTACACTATGAGCTAGCAGTGTGATTCTCTGCTTGTGTACACATACTAACACTAACTCTCTTTGAGCAAGTGCAAATATAAATAGCAGTGTCGCTGCAGTAGCACGGAGAGTGGAAGGAGAGGCATGGCTGACTGTGCCAAGTGTGTATCTATCAGTTTCAGGCAGGTTTGCACTTGGCACAGCTCAGCCTTGCCTCCAGCTACGCTACTGTGCTAGCACAAGTGTAGACAAGCAGGGGACTCACACGCCAGCTCACAGTATAGATGTAGCCTATGTGGGTACTAATGTGTAAAAGTGCATATGCTGTGTTGCAACTATGCACTAAAATATATGTAACAACAATAAATTGAGAAATTGGCATAAAGAACACCAATAGATTTACTGCCTAGTAGTTTTGATTATTCATAAATAGTCCAAATCTGTCTGCACATGTGTGTGGAAGTATTAAACTTTTATTCACTCAGAAATTGTATGGTTCTCTTTCTTTGAGGCTGACTGATAGCTGATTAACACCTACATTTAGGTTTTTGCGTAACATAGCTCGGAGATTTCACTCTGTGAATTGTTTTTTGTTTTTATTTTTTGTTTTTCTTGAAAAGTCCTGGAAAGACAAAACTGTGGCCTGTGCATCAGCAGAGAGGTACATTGAAGTGCAGGGAAAAGATGAGTGTAACAGAATATACATACTTCCGCCTCAGCAGCCCATTGCCTGTTACACTCTCACAGTATGTGAGATGTGAAATACTGCTATTTAGGCCTTGTCTACACTAACCCTGTACATCGATGTAAGTTAAGTTATGTAAGTTATGAAACTTAAGACAACGTAACTTACATTGGCTTACAGCAGTGTCTACACAGTGCTGTGTCGACGGGAGAGCATCTCCCGTTGACATAGCTCCTGTCTCTCCTTCAGGTGGAGTACTGAAGTCAACAGAAGAGCCCTCTCCCATCTACTTATCCTGTCTTCACCAGACCCGCTAAATCAATGCCCTCTGCATGGATTGCAGCAGCACCGATTTAACCCATAGTGAAGACAAGCCCTTAGGGCCGGATCCAAAGCCTACTGAAATCATTAGGAAGTCACCCATTCATTTCAATAAGCTTTCGATCTCAGGCCCTTAATAGGTAATTTTATTTACTAATTAACTTTGAACCACATTTTTATATTTAATTAAAATATAAACATTACTTTTAGGATTTGTTAACGGAAGTAAATTCACAGGGGAATTTCCAGATGTGGGCCAGATTCTCAACTGCTATAAATTGATATAGCTCCACTGATGCAGAGGTTCTGTGCCTAAATACTATTCCTTTTTCAGAACAGGTATTCTGTATCCATTGAAAACATTTCTCTTTCATTGGAATACCGGGGTTGGAAGGGACCTCAGGAGGTCATCCAGTCCAACCCCCTGCTCAAAGCAGGACCAATCCTCAATTTTTGCCCCAAATCCCAAATGGCCCCCTCAAGGATTGAATTTACAACCTTGGGTTTATTAGCAGGTCAGTGCTCAAACCACTGAGCTATCCCTCCCTGCCTTATTAACTCTGCTCCATTTTAACATATATCTTTCCTCTTCTGGAGATTCAGGACTAAGTCATTCACTTGGTTATTCTTCTTGTGTGAGAAGCAGCTCAATAGAATGAAAAAGTTCCAAATAAATTTCAGAATATTTGTGCTGGGATTGAAGTTTCAGAGAGTTTTAATCCTGAATATTTCCTGAGGCTAGAAACTCTCCAGCTCATTTTCAGAGGGCAATGCAGTTGAGCCAATTAAGCACAAAACAGAGGCTTTTTTATGAAGAAAATAATGTGCACTGTATTTTTTGTAAGTACTGCATTAGTTTCCATGGAAACCCAAAGTAACTGGTGCATCTCTTTTAACTCAATGTGATATGATTTGCTCAGAATTTTTTTTTTAAAAAGTAAGTCACCATAACTTAAAATTTGGATAACAAAACCCACTTTTTGGTTTCATAATAGGAAACTTTTACTGTCTTGCAAAAGCTTAGAAAATGGGAAAATATATTTACAAATAATCTTTTTCACCTGGAGATGGGTTTATTTAACAAGTTGACTCACACTATTGCATACTGTCAGTGTGTTTTCCTAGTTACCAACTACGGTTACAGGATGCAATAGAGAAACTTTAGAAGTAGAAATCCATGTTGTGTGCTTCAAAATTTCTGCAGGAAATAAATCATTTATTTCACTTATTGACAGTCCCCCTAAAACTGATTAAGCAGGATTTCATTTAAGTGACAGTCATCTGTCAACTGATAGAATTCTTTATAATAAATCATAAATCATAAATCTTTCGGTTGAACCTATATATGTCTGCTAAAAACTTTAATACTTTAATCCTAAATGTTTTAGGACAGGTTTGGCAACACAAATCCATCATAACTGTAGATAAAGGGGACTAGATAGACATGTGAGAGTAGCAAAAAGTAGATTTGATTAGTAGCCATGGTAATTGCAATTCACTGCATCCTGGAAAATTGTATGATACTAAGATTGTCACCTACGGCTTTTAATGACTCATCAACTTCAGTTTCCTCTTTTACATTTCCAGAAAAATTGTTAGTGTAGTAAGGGAGCCTGATGAAATGTAGAAGCAGTGATAGGATATATATATATATCCTTCTATGTTTCCCTGTTTCTGTCAGGTATTTGATTCAGGTGTTAAACAGCTGTCCAAAAATCTTTTGGGAGGAGAAACACCTGTCCTTTTTAAGGAAGCCAGATATAGAAGATTTCAGACAGTGTTAGTTGTGGTCAACTATTTACAATTCTATAAGGAAAAAAACAGGTTTAAAAGAGACATGCCTTCTACATTGCAAATATAGTTGGTTCCGTTTGAATTAGAGATGGACAAAACTGCCATTTTGCATCACAAGGGGAAAACTAAGTTTAACAACCTCTTACATAGAAGAATCATATGATCACAGAAGATTAGGGTTGGAAGAGGCCTCAGGAGGTCATCTAGTCCAACCCCCTGCTCAAGGTAGGACCAACACCCACTAAATCATCCCAGCCAAGGCTTTGTCAAATTGGGCCTTAAAAACCTCTAAGGATGGAGATTCTACCACTTCCCTAGGTAGCCCATTCCAGTGTTTCACCACCCTCCTAGTGAAATAGTGTTTCCTAATATCCAATCTAGACCTCCCCCACTGCACCTTGAGACCATTGCTCCTTGTTCTGTCATCTGCCACCATTGCCATCTCTCTCATTAAGGCACTGATCCAGTTAAACAGTGTAACTATTTACATACTCTTCTGGATCAGGACCTAAGGAGGTTGCAGTTTCAATAAGCTCCTGCTTATTCAATAAGCACGGCTCATTAAATAACTTCTATGGCAAAGTTTTTTCTATGGAAAAACAAAACAAAACACGCACCTTTTGATTTCCCCTCAAAAGTATCCCCTGATTTTAGTAGATGCATAGTATACATACATCAGACTCTAGAAAGCTGCTTTTTGACTGAATGCCATTCATCCAGGAGGCCTCAGAGAGGACGTATGTTTGTGTATTTTACTTGTGCACATGGAAATGCACACACCAGACAAGCTGTGGGGCAGGAAGAGAGCCAGGGTGCTCAGCCTTCCTCCTAGCCTGGCGGAAAGGCTCTTGTCTAAGCTCTTCTGCAGGGAGAAAATGAAATTGACAAGAACCTTCAGGAATGGCAGCCAGGGAGCTGGTTTTCCTGGTGGAAAATAGAAATTTTCCAGTGGAAATTTTAGATTTTATGAAAAGGCATTTTTGTTTGTTTTTTGATCAGAAAATTATTCTGATGGAAAATTACTAACCAGCTCTAGTATTTTCCCTGCATTTGGAGATTTTTTAAAATTCTCAGCGAGAGAGAGACAGACACTGAGAAATATGAACCACTGAATAATACATCAGCTGTTCCCAATTATATATATATATTTTCTAAATATAGGTGGTACAAAATACAAGTCACTACTAAATGTGCACCCATTTGCTTCTGTGGAGTTACACTGATTCACAGCAGCAAAGCATCTGGCCCAATGAATTTAGTATTTTTTTCTTCTTGAAGAATATCTAAGATCATGTTTTCTTCAGTAATTTAAAGTAGTCTAATTGTCCCCACAATGTTTTTGTTTTGTTTTGTTTTTATTCAAGGATTGATTGCAGTTTGTTGTAAATAGTCAAAATTTGAATGGTTGTGCTTAGTTGTGACTCATTGGATAAGTCATAGTGGAAGCCTCATCTTTCTCTTAGTGGAACTAGTAGGAAGGCTCTCCCTGACTTCAAGAGGAGCTGCATTACGGTCTAAATCTGTCCATAAGCACTTCCATCTTTTATCGTCAAGTTTGGTTTCAGTAAATACTTGTGTGTGGGATTCTGTAAGGGTCAAGTTGTTTTCTGGAATTTGAAATATGATATGTTACATTTAAGAGAATAGAAAACTTTTACTGCCTTGCAAAATTGACCAGGTTTTCAAAAGTGCTGAGCATTTAGCAGCTGCTATTGTTCATATATGATTTCTTTCTTGCTTCTGATAATTTTAATTTGGTTTTACAGATGAGAAAATGACTTCAGAAGGATTTATTTTAAAAAAAAAGCAAAAAAAAAAAACTAGTAAATCTTCTGCTCATATTATTTAAACTAATTAAATAATTATTAATGCATGTACTTGAATTTGGATCTTCCACATCCCAGATGAGGGTCCAAATCACCAGACTATAGAGTCATTCTCACTCACTTTCACACTCTGGTTCAGTGATTATTTAATTAGTTTTACAAAGTGGAACAGCTTCAAATGGAAAAATTGAGAATACACAATAGCCTGGTGATTAGGGCATGCACTTGGGAAATGGGTGATTTGGGTTCAAATCATGTTCCAGATTTGGTGATTTGAACTTTGGTCTCTCACATCCCAGATGAGTGTCCTAGCTGTCGGGTATAAGGAGGTACGGCAGCACCACAACCTACTCCTTCACTTGTTTTGTGAATATATCCCTTGATTCCTTTGCTTTTGTTTTATTTTATTTTAAGTTGTAAATGTCCAGAAACAAAAGATTTTATTGGACCTGAAATTTAATGTTTATTGGTTTTTTTGATTCACCAAAATAAGCCTGTTTGTTTGTTTGTTTGTTTGTTTGTTTGTTTGTTTGTTTGTTTGTTTGGATCACACCTTTTTTTTTACAATTTAGAATTGCCATTGAACCAAATATTCAGCTCTACTTACATTATAGTATACTTAAGTGTCATTTGAGCTATAAATACTATATGATTATTGGTGATTGCAAGAAATTATCTCTAGGAACTTGATCCACAAAAGTATTCAGGTGCCTAACTCCCATTGATTTCAAAGAGAGTTAAGCACCTAAAAACCTTTGAGAATCTAGGCCAGGTATTGGCAACCTTTGGCACACAGCCTGCCAGGGTAACCCCCTGGTGGACCTAGCCGGTTTGTTTACCTGCCACGTCCACAGGTTCGGTCAATCGCAACTCCCAGTGGCCACGGTTCACACCTCCAGGCAAATGGGGGCTGCTGGAAGCAGCACGGGCTGAGGGATGTGCTGGCCGTCGCTTCCTGCAGCCCCCATTGGCCTGGAACAGCGAGCCGCGGCCAGTGGGAGCTGAGATCGGCTGAACCTGTGGATGCGGCAGGTAAACAAACTAGCCCGGCCCGCCAGGAGGCTTACCCTGGCAGGCCGCATCCCAAAGGTTGTTGATTCCTGCTCCAGAAGCTAAAGAGTTCTATGTACTCTTCCTGACCCCATTTTCACACTTTCACTGAAGAGATTCTGAGAAGTGGAGGGCTTCATCCATCACTGACTCTGCTCCCTAGTTTTATACATCAGCCCTACATCTCCCATGACTTTTCCTTAGGAATAACTCAAGTTCTGTAGGTCACATTTGAACATATACATTTCTATACCACTCTGAAGAGTCTATACTTTTCCATGTTTCATACTAACTCTTTTCTCTCTGCTGATACCAAGCCATGGGATCCTTGCCACCTAGCAAGATCCTGGTTTGGTATCTTGTTTAACACCCTAATTCCAAGAACCAATAAGGATTTGAACTAGAGACTCCTATTTGGAGCTCTGGTCATTAGGCAAGTAGAGTGAAATAAATAGTTTAAAATCTGCTTTTTCTGTGTGGTATTCCAAGCTAGTAGACTACCACCATTTACTGAAGAAGTTAATTTTCCAGAAGCCCACTTTGAGCTATATCAAGCATCATCTTTCAGAGAAGAATTGAAGCCACTAAAAACCAATTAAAATGTTACCGTTAATTGTGTCTCCATTGCCACGAGTTGAATGGGTAGCACTTTGTACAATAGCATACAAAAGTAGTAACTATTGCTGTACTCTTAGATTTTTCTTCAAGAAAAGGGAATTGATAATTCCCATTAGTTTTTGTTACTGCATCTACCCCATTCCTCACTTCACCTGCTTGTTTGTCTGAAACACCTGTTATATCTTGTCATTTAGAATATGAGATTTTGGGGAAGGAATTGCTTTTACCACATGTTTGTATAGAACCTGGATTATATTAAATAATGAAAGATGCTAAGAGTTTTGCTAACAATTTCACTCATAATTCAAAACTATTTTGATTTTAGCTTTTGACTAGTTTTGAAGAATGAGTACCATTAGATAGTAGAATGTTCCAAATATTTTTCAGTTTCTCTATATAAATTTTCGGAACAACCGTTCAGTCTGTCATAATAATAGTATGTAAGCAAGTAACACACAAGATCCCAGAAAAAAGATGAGTGTAACAGAATATACATACGAAAGTGTCATTTGTTGCACTAGTACTGTGGTGTTTATTCAGTTGACAGTAGAAGCTCTTTTTGTGTCCTCAGCAGTCCCTAAAATGTGCTTTTAATCTTTAAAGTCAACCCCTCTTCCAGCTTTCTTTTAGAAAAATTTCTAGAGTGTCAATCATCTGGGCCCTATCCTACTCAAATTAATTATCCCTGCATGTATTTCAGTGAATGCTGAATTCCAATTCATGCATCAAAAGAATAGAGTTGCCAACATTCTAATTGCAGAAAACCAAACACCCTTGCCTCGCCCCTGCCCTGAGGCCCAGCCCCCCAACTCACTCATCCACCCCCCGCCCCGTTGTGCTCACTCATTCATTGTCACTGGGCTGGGGCAGGGGGTGAGAGCTCGGGCTGGGGTGCGGACTCTGGGGAGGGGCCAGGGATGAGGGGTGTAGGAGGGGGCTCCATGTTGGGGCAGGTGGTTGGGATGGGGGTACGGGCTCTGGGTGCAGGGTCTGGGGTGAGGACAGAATTGACGGATTCGGGATGTGAAGGGGGGTTATGGGCTTGAGCAGGAGCCTGGGGGTGGGGGCTCGTGGGTGGGGCTGGAGCTGAGGGGTTTGGAGTCAGGAGTGGGCGCAGGGCTGGGGCAGTAGTTGGGGTTCAGGAGGAGGTGCAGGGTGAGGGCACTTTCAGGGAGTTTGGGTGTGGGAGGGGGTCCAAGCTGGGGCAGGGGTTGGGGTGTGAGAAGGGGTTTGAGGTGTAGGCTCCAGATGGCGCTGACCTCAGTCAGCTCCTGGGAAGTGGCCAGCATGTTCCTCCAGCTCCTAGGTGGAGGGGTGGCCAGGGGGGCTCTGGCGCTGCCCCCACCTGCAGGTATTGCCCCCACAGATCCCATTGGCTGTGGTTTCCAGCCCATGGGAGCTGTGGAGCTGGCATTCGGGGTGGTGTCTGCTGGTGGGGGCAATGCACGGAGCTGCCCTGGCTGCCCCTCCACCTAGGAGCCAGAGGGACATGCCAGCCACTTCCCAGGAGCCGCACAGAGCTGGTCACAGAGCCTGTCTGCCCTGCTGGCGCTGAGGCCAACCAGACTTTTAGCGGCCTGGTCAGCTTTGCTGACTGGAGCCATTAGGATTCCTTTTCAACTGGGCATTCCGGTTGAAAACCGGACGCCTGGCAACCCTATAAAAGAAGACATATATATATATCCCTATGAGTTCTTTGGCTACCCACATACTTGACAGAATTTGTATGACTTCCCTTGTCTTTTAAAATAAAAATGATAGACAGGAATAAACACTATAATTTCCTTTTTATCATCCTTTATTCAAAAGGGAATCATTCACAAAAAGTAATGCTTTTCTTACTTTGGCAGACACTCTTATTTTTAATTTAAGGGATTAAGGGCATATTCTCTTCCCCAGATGGACACATAACTCCTATTAGCATTAATGGGAATAATGCACATGAATCAAGCAGATAATATACCCTTCAATAAGCAGAGAAGATAATTTTATTTTATTAATGTTTTATGATGGTGAGAGACAAGATTCAGGCCTTGAGGAGGAGAATGAATTTCATTTTAAAATAAGAGAAAAAACATAAAGCCAGTCTAATTGGCCAGATGATCTATGGGAGGACCCTGAGACTATATGTTAATTACCTCAGAGACAGCAACTGGTATAGAGGATAAAGTAATAAGATCAACTTCATCATAGATGAATAGATATTCTGAGTTTAATTTTTAGCCTACCATCTATTTCATCATTACTATTGTCTAGTGACTACTGTTTGTGCCTGTATGTATACATACATACCCACACACATTGCAGGTGTAAATGTGTGCATGCACTCTTGAAAAATGGTATCAGAAGCATATGTACTATGAATACACTAACAAGCATGTGCCCACTAGCATTAGAATTTTTACCTGTCAGACTCAATGAGAGAAATGGGTTCTGTCAGTATAAATTTTAACACTTACACATACATCAAAGTTGCACTATTGTTATGGTCAATATCACCAGGTGGCCCTGTTACACAGTCTTCCAAGTTCTTTTTCTTATGGTTTGTCTACTCCTGAAAGTTTTTTTTTCCCTGACTAAGTTATTTTACTTTACTGATAAAGTAACTGATTAAATTACTTTAAAGTGCAATATCTATTCTGAGTGACTCCTTGAGTGTACATTCTTATTCCAGAATAAGGAATGAGCACATATGGAGTAAATTAGGAACAACTCCATATGAGTAAATTTTTAGTCTTTGAAGAAATGCCTGAATAATTGTTTCTTTGTTTGCAAAGTTCTACATAGAAGAAGCTGTTTTAATTTACAAAGTTTGTTTTCTGCTAGACTCAGTTCTTGATCCAAAGTTACATCATAGGAACTGTACATTGGTTTGTGGGTTGACATTTCTGAAAGAGATGATTGCCTGTGTTCAGGTAGTGACTGATTTCTCCTGCCGCAGGAAGCTGACCTGCAAGACTATCAAGTTCTGCTATCAATTGTCAGAGGAGTGACACTTGGTTGATAATAGAACACTGGTGTTGGGAAAAGAAACAATACTATTAAAATGCTCATGCAAGTGTTAGACTTATTCAACATTGCCTGTAAGTATTTGAAATTGCAAGTGTTGGCTCAGAGTCATAGACTTTAAGGCCAGAATGGACCATCATGATCATCTAGTCTGACCTCCTGTACATTTGCAGGAAATAGAACGTCACCAGCCCACTGACATACTCCTTTTACAGACCCATAATTTCTGGATGAATTACTGAATTCCTCAAATCATGATTTAAAGACTGCAAGTTACAGGGAATCCACCATTTACACTAGTTTAAACCTGCAAGTGACCCGTGCCTCATGCTGCAGAGGAAGGCAAAAAACTCACAGCATCTGTCCCAATCTGACCTGAGGGAAAATTCCTTCCCGAACCCCAAATATGGTGATCAGCACTGTTCCCTAAGCTGTGTGCGTGTACACTGATTCTAAACCCTGCGCACACGGGGAAACACCGCGTGCACATTTGTCTTGCATCCTCACCACACATCGGTCTGGACGCCAGCTCATCATCACCGCCAAAGTCCCGGGGCTGGCGTGCCAGCAATTCCTGGGGAAGCTCCCGGTGACGCGCCCACCCGCCGACAGGAGCCTGCAGTGCAGGCGGCTCCCTCCTGCCCAATCAGAGCTGTGGGGCTGGGCTTTCAGGTGCCCCCTGACCCGACCTGATCAGATCCGACCCTAAGAGCCAGAGGTACCTGCTGGCTCTTAGGATCTCTGCATGCTACCGGCACCTGCAAGCCCCACTCCATGGCTCCAGCAGCTCCCATTGGCACTTTTCCCAGCCAATGGGAGCCACAGAGCTCGTGCTTGTGGCGGGCACAGCACATGGAGAGTGGAGACCCCCCTCACTGCTCTGACCCTAGGAGCCAGAGACCTCCCAGCAAGGCTGGTGAGTGCGGCCAGGGAAAGGGGCAGGGTGTGGTGGAGTGAGTGTCTGGGAGGTGTGTGTGTGGGGGGGTGCTGGGCTGTGAGGGTATGGAGGGCACTGGGCAGTGGGGGAGGTTTGTGTGTTTTGGGATGCTAGGCAGTGGGGGCCTGTTGGGGGGTGCTGGGCAGTGGGGGAGATGTGTGTGTGTCAGGGCACGGAACAGTGGGGGGGGGTCTGTGTGGGGCATAGTTTAGTTGTGGTGGTGGGGCTGTGGGGAAGGGCACTGGGAGGGAGGGAGGAGAAATGTGTGTGTTTTGGGAAATTAGTGAGTGTGGGGGTTCTGTGTGGGGTGCTGGACAGCTGTGGTGGGGCTGTGGATGGGGGGGGGCACTGGGAGGGAAGGAGGGAGGGAGGGAGGGAGGAGAAATGTGTGTGTTTTGGGAAACTAGTGAGTGTGGGAGTTCTGTGTGGGGTGCTAGGCAGCTGTGGTGGGGCTGTGGATGGGGGGGCACTGGGCAGGGGTGGTGGGTTTGCACAGCACTGTGCATTTGTGTCAAATGTGGGGAGTTGTGGGGGGGCTCTGGGTATAGTGGGTTCAGGGGATGCAGGCCAGGGGAGCTGTGTGGCTCTCCTCCTCCCTTCCCCGCCCCCCTGCTCACCCAACGTGTCCTGATATTTCACTCTTGAGAACTGGTCACCCTATTTACAGGCGACTTTTGACATTGTTCGCCCGCCATCTTTCAACACAGCCAGATTCTACTTGTTGGCAAGGGGAGGGAAAGAGGGCAATGAATCATACCCCTCTCCTCCAGCATTTTGAACGTGGAATCCACCATTTCCCAGTTACAGGGAATCCACCAGTTACACTAGTTTAAACCTAGTGGAACATTGATCATGTTGGGACAGTCGGGAGTAGGGGTCCCACACATCTCCTTGTAGTCTGTTCATTTGGCTGTGTACAAACTCACGTATGTGCGAATAAGTCAAAATGCCTGGCCGTAGTTGCTAAGGAACTGCAAAGATTTCCCAGAAATGAACAAAGTTAAGTGTTGTTTTCGTGACTAAAATCTTTCAAAGGCATTGGACTTCATACATTGACTCGTGATGTTTTACCATTTTCCCATGTTTTTTTGCCGCAGATACATGGACGTGATCGGAGCTATGTACAAACTTCCAATATCCTTATCTGAATGAGCTCCCATTTGCCCTTTTGTCGAGTCATGCTGTTAAGCACATTGAAATAGTAGCCATATAATAAAAGTATTAATTTAAATAAATCAATCTGGTAAAAAATCAATCCCAAAATGTCACTGTGTAGAGGTCTAAAGCATAAAAGAACAGCGACTTCATTTAAATATATATGGCTGGATGAGACTATAGAGACGGTTACACTGAAGTCACATAGTGTAATGCCTGTTAAACTTTGTGAAATATTCACATATGATGAGGACAACGGAGTGGTTTTTGTATATTGTCGAGATGACAGAGCTCTGGGATAATTTTCAACAGGAAGAATATGGAACCGAGTATGGAAGTTGCATTTCTTAAAGTGTCATCTGTCAAATAAGTCTCATATAGCTGGTGTAACAAGACTTAGAAGCAAAAACCCTTCCTTACGGAGCGGATTGCTTAGCATGATTCTTGAAAGTCCAGCTGAAAAACAGAAGAGGCAAATTAATCTTGAACACAAGAGCTCAAACTCAGAAGAAATCAAGGTACTTATTGACAATGTGTTGTTGGCTATTAAAATGAACAACTCAGTGCTTTCTGTTCAGGATATTAATGACCATATGGAAAAGTATGTGCGCATACCAGCAAGCTGGAGAAGTAAATATTATGCTTTTGAATTTCTTGAAATTATCAACTGCATTGTCCAAAATAACCTCATGCATGAAATAGCATTGGCCATGTTTCATACTCTAGCTGTTGATGAAAGCACTGGTATATCCATTAACAGATACTTGATACTCTACTTTAAATATAGATCCATAAATTCTGTAGACTATAAAACTTCATTTGGTGGACTATTACGATTGCAAGAATGTGATGCTGTTTCAATAGGGTCTGAAATCAAAGAGTTTTATAAAAAACACCAACTTGATCTAATGAAAATGGTGATGTTCACATCTGATGGTGCTTCCATGATGTTGGACAAACTCAATGACGTGGCTGCTCCGCTGAAATGTGATATTCCACGCTTAGTCCAGAAACATTGCATTGCACACTGGGAAGACTTGGGGATTTCTGATGCATGGAAAGAGGTCAAGCTGGTAAGAGACATTGAAACCTTAATGAAAACTATCTACATGGTGTTCTGTTGGTCATCCAGGAGAAAATGCAATGTCAGGAAATAATGGATGCTTCTGAATGCGAGTCAGTGGCTTTCAGGCCACTCAGTGAAGCACGCTGGTTATCTAGGCACTTTGCACTTCGAGCAATTATTCACAACTATAATACTCTTCTGGAATATTTTGAGCAAGACAAAGATACTGATCCAGTTTCTAAATACTGCCACAAAAAGCTGAATACGATGGAGTACCAAATAATATTAGAAGTTTTGAATGATATTTTGTCTGAGCAGGCTTCACGATTCACGCTGCTCCAGAAACGGGGCCTTACACCTCTTGAAGCATTTCACCTTGCGCGAGGTAAACTGAACAAGATCAGAAGACAGTACCTTGGAGATTCAGTCTTATGGAGTGACAAAGTTAAGGCTCTCTTAGATATGAGCTCTCAAGAAAATAATGAAATTGATCCCAGTTTCATAATAACTTTCATAAACATCTTGTGTGCACATTTGGCAGACAGGTTTCCAGAGGATGAAGTCCAGGAGTGGTCCGTTTTTGATTGTGCAGCAATAGTTAAGTGTGACTTCAATTTTGGAATTCATCAGGTCAAATCCCTATGTTCAAAATACAAAGACCTTCTTGCTGAAGAGATTGTTATAGTCAGTCAGTACAATGACTTCAAGTTTGCAGTAGCTGAAAGAATCAAAAGCCAATTGGTTTTAAGTTTTGCGGATATGGTGACATTTCCTCACCAGAACAAACAGTTTCAGGATCTTGCAAAGTTGATGGATATTGGAGGAACATTCCTTGCATCAAGTGCAGGCTGTGAGCATGGCTTTAGCTTAATGAACACTCTAAAAAACAAACTACGGAATCATTTACAAGTAGATAATTTGGATATGATGATGTGTATTAAGAGTACCCGCTGGATGGAGGATTGATAGATCTGGACAGAGTTTATATTGAATGGGCAAATGAAAAAGTTCGCAGGGAAAAACAGTAAGTTTAGTTTAGCAGTCTTTGACATTTTGACCAATAAGGAAATTAAAATGCATTTGTAGTTACATATCTTATTCTTGGCTGATAATCATTTATTGATATTTTTTAGGAAAATTTTAAATCTAAAACACAAACTTTTGTTTTTCTTCTTTTACTTATGATGTCGCAGTCTGAAAACCCATATAAATTGACACAAATTGCAAATTAAAACTTTTTAAATGTATAAGCATTTTACTTGCTTGGGTGCATTTGCCACATGGTGCACAAATTTGAACTCTGCTTCAAAAATTTGCACAGAAGAAATTAATGTGCACACAGCCTGTCAAAAACTAGAGGGAACATTGGTGATCAGTTAGACCCTGAGCATGAGGACAAGACCCACCAGCCAAAAACCTGAAAAGGAATGCTCTGTAATAGCTCAGAGCCCTCCTCATCTAATGTCCCATAACCGGCTTTTGGAGATATTTGCTGCTAGCTGTTGCAGATCACCACATGCCATTGTAGGCAGTCTCATCAGACCATCCCCTCCATAAACTTATCAAGCTCATTCTGGAATCCAGTGAGGTTTTTTGCTCCCACTACTACCCTTGGTAGGCTGTTCCAGAACTTCACTCCTGTAATTTCAAGTTTAAATGTACTGATTGACAGCTTATATCAATTTGTTTTTGTGTCAATATTAGCACTTAACTTAAATAACTCCTCCTCCTCCCTGGTATTTATCCATCTGATGTATTTATAGAAAACAAACATGTCTCTCCTCACCCTACTTTTGGTTAGGACAAACAAATCAAACTCTTTGAATATCCTCTCTTAAGGTAGTGTGGTGGAAAATTAACCACGTGTTGTGTTTGGATCAGAACAAACTTGAGGCTCCTTTATTCAAGCATGTGCATACAGGGAGAATCAGCTGGAGCTGCTCTGGCATAAACAGAAATACAGGAGCTTATATTGCTGAAAACCACAATTTGTCAAACCCACTTCCTTCAACAGCATTTTCCTTATTTGGCATTTAGTGCAAGCTTCAACAGTAGCTTTGCCTTACTTGGAGTTTAGCAAAACAAGCTTTACCTGTTATTGACAGATGTTTCCTTTGCGATTAATGGTTTTTTCTAACTTCTAGAGGTTATGGTTACATTTCTTAAGCTGTGCTGTTGCAATTGCCCCTTAATAGAATTTTCCTCACTCTCTTCTTATGCTTCATATACACAGTTAGCTTGACCAAAGTTTTTAGGCCTATTAGTTTAGGCCTACTAGATTTTTCCTTCACAGTAGGTTTTCCATTTCTCTGATCATCCTAGTTGCCCTTCTCTTCACCTGTTCCAGTTTGAATTCAACTTTCTTAAACATGGGATAGCAGAACTGCACACAGTATTCCAGATGAGGTCTTATGGGTGCCTTGTATAATCATAGTAATACTTCCCTATCTCTGCTGGAAATACTTTTCCTGATGCATCCTCAGACTGCATTAGCCTTTTTCACAGCCATATCGTATTGATAGATCATAGTCAGGCTGTGATCAACCGATAGACCTAGGTCTTCCTCCTCCTGTGGCTCTTTCAACTGATAAGTTCCCCGCTTATATAAAAAAAATTATTGTTAGTCCCTAAATGCATGGCCTTGCACTTTGCATTATTAAATTTAATTCCATTTCTATTACTCCAGTTTTCAAGTTTATCCAGATCTTCTTGTAAGATATTCCTGTCCGCCTCCATATTGTCAATACCTCCCAACTTAGTGTCATCTGCAAATTTTATTAACATACTCCCACTTATTGTGCCAAGGTCATTGATAAAAATGTTTAATAAGATAGGTTTTAAGATCAATCCCTGAGGTTCTCCACTAGTAACCTCCCTCTAGCCTGACAGTTCACCTTTCAGTATGACCCATTATAGTGTCCTCTTTAACCAGTTTCTGATCCATCTTTCAATTCTCATATTAAACCCCATTTTCTCCAATTTAACTAATACTTTTCCATGTGGAATTGTATCACATGCCTTCCTGAAATCCAGGTAGATTAGATGTTTCCTGTGTCTACAAAAATCCATTGTCTTGAGGGTATGTATATGTGTAATTTTTTATGTTCATACATGCAGGTCAGGAGCTGAAATTCAGGCCCTATGTTTCTCAAGGTCAATTCTCAGCTGGTGTAGATCATTATAGCATCACTGCAATTTATTTTTTATATTATGAATTTTGACTGCTGAGAAATATGTATGTATGCCTAATTACAGTGATATGTATACATATATCTTTTACATGTTTATATGATGAATCTATTAACACTCATACCAAAGCTGACACTGGGATGCAATACTGGGAGAGTTGGAGGTGAGAGTCATTGCACTCTTAGAAGTGCCATATTTTCAAATAATAAAATTAGGAGATCTGTGGGCTTGTGGACTAGAATACCTGCTACCAGACGAAGCATAAGCAAAATAAATTTGTTTTTCTTGGGGAGAAGGTAGTGAAAACAAACATGAAGTTTTTATTAAATTAAATACACTGAATATACTGATGTAATCACTACTCAACCTGTCTTCATGATTCACATTTTCTACAGTTAGAATGAAAAGCAGTCACCTACCAAATCCCACACTGTGAAGCCTGAAAAGTATGATGAGCTAGCCAGCCAAGTTAGCCAGGTTATCCACTGTACTTCCCATCAACCAGAAGTTTCCATATTCTGGGAAACCAAGCCACACTAACAGTTTACACCACCACCCACTCCCCTTTCTTATGAGCTGTTTTGTAACACACATACACTACCTTAAATATTACTGGATATTTAGCAAACCTGATCATCATAATAAGTGAAAGGTCTGAGCAGCAAAGTACCGATACAGATTTACATTTTTTTTCAAATTGGTAGAAATTCAGACCCATGTTTGAAAGGAGCCAATCATAGATTTGGATCTGGAATTGAAGTACCACAAGCTTCAGGGTGTTCAGATATAGGGTTCTGATTAAGGTCCACCTCTAGTCTTAACATACTTTGTTGAATCTATAAAGGACCCTTCACATATAAGTGCAAGGAAACAGAACATTATTTGGATACTTCAGAACTTCAAGATGATGCATTCTGACTAGTCTGAGACAAGCACCAAAGAAAACAAATGTACAAACAAATTAACATATTATAGTTGAATCACTGTTTAATGTAAAAATAATGTTATGAGGTTTGCAGTTTGATTGTTTAGATGCATCTGTTACAGACCCAATGAAAGTGTGCAATTACTACAAGATGCATTTGCTTGTTGCATCACACTTCATTAAAACTTTAACTGCATATTCCTTTCCAAATGAAAGTGGTATTAAATTTATCAGTTTAAGAACACCTCTTTGACAAAGCGGGTAAAATCAGATATTATCACTAAGAAAGGAAGCCATCCAAAGGAAATTTTCCAAAGTTAAAGCAATTATTTTCCCCCAAAGGTTTTTAGTGCTGCTGCAGTATTATACCACGAACTAGCTAGCATGTCTATGTATTGCTGTCCTCTGCTGGGTAGGATCAGAACAGTTCATGTACGTGTCAGAGATACTTTACAGCTAATAGTTAATAGAGATTCTCCTTAGCAGAAATGTTAGGAATTTACACTACTGGAGCAAGAAAATCTGGGCTCTGCTACCAGGAACTTCTGAACAGTCATGGTGTGCAGCATTGTGACATCCATGATATCATAAAAGGCTACAGATATATTAAAATATGATATACAATTAAACATGATGTTGAAAAAATGAAGAAACAGCTTCAAGTTATTCAGATTTAGGAATGATGTTCAATAAGCAACCCTCCAAATATATTGGTATTTGCCATTTGCAGGTGTCCCACTGTCAGCAGTAATTAATTGATTTAATTAGAAGGTAGTAGCACCCAAAGTGTCCTTACAGGCTTCACTCTCCAAACACAGAGGAAGGCATGACCTCTGCTCCACAGAGCACATATCAACTTTATTTAATAGGGCCCAGATATCACAAAAATGGATTGTCAGCAGATGCAATTACTATGTGGTACTGGTCACTAAATATTTCCCTCCCTCAAATCTGAAATGATCGCCAATGTAACTCTCTCTAATACGTCTCAATTCAGGATTGACAAAGATATTTCCAAAATCATCTTCTCCATGTAATCAGAGAACAAAACACTGCATATCCTGAAGCCATTTTTGTGGATCAGCTTAACTTGTAGGATATCAGTGAAAGTACAGATCAAATATATTTTGCCATTGTCTTTTTAATGTCATTTTTTCCATTCGTTCCTTTTGATGTGAAATTTTGAAAGCTCTAACTCTGGTACAAATACTCAAGTCAGCTATTAGGGAATAGGACTACTACCCCACTGTGAATTTGTTCATAATGCCATCCTGTCTACGCTAGTACAATGAAGCATACTGAGACAATAGTAAGGAACTGCACTCTTGTCAATTAGTTGTATTTAATCTTTTAAAAGAAGCTCAGTCTGGTATCCATTAGGTGCACCTTAAGATCAAATCAAGAATACTCCTTGTTTTGTGTGAATCACACGCATGCAAAAATGTTTGTGCAGATCCATATTGTTTAATTTTATTTGATTGGCACATATTGGTAACATGACAAAAATAGAATGTTCTTCTGTGTGTTCTATAACGGCAACATCCTGTTTAGTATGGTTGACGAAATGCTTTCTCAATATAGAGTCTTACAGAGGCCCGTATGAGATTATAAAATATATTATTACACACACCATGAGAGACTTGCTAGTGTTCTCAGATATCAATTTTAGCCCTGTGTGGCTGGCAAAATACTAGTTTCTCTATTCCTGCCACTTATTATATTGAATTTGATTGGATATCAATAGAGATGTGTTGTACTGTACTGTGTTATAAAAACACTTTACTATAGTTTCTGCAGCTCTTACTAGTCCACCAGGCCTTCTTTCTCCTCGATCAGCACTACAATAAGCAGTTATCAGTGGCCTTTGCAAAAGTAATTTTTCTGAGGATGAGCAGAATTTTTTTTCTTTGAGAATCAGCCATCAGCAATGCAACAAGCATTGCGTGTAAACAGGTACAAAAGTGTCTCATTTTTTCAACCTTCTCCTCTGAAGGAATGATGAGGGGTGTGCCCCAGCAAATTTTCAATACTTAAATCATCTCAAATACTGTGTTAAATCAACAGGGTTTTTTGGCAGAGTCTTTCTAGAACTCATTTGGTATATGTGATATACATTATATAATATATGTTATATTAGAATTAACTTCAGGTTAGTTGGACAAGGACAATATTATTTGTCAAATAGGTATTAAGCATGCTGAAATTCTGTATATTTTGGGTCAGATTCTGTGCTGTACCTCCAATATACAGATAGCAGAACTGGTCTGAAATGTTTTGTTTCTGTAAAAATTCATTTTCAACTAAATTTTCAATGGGAATTTTTGTAGCTTTTTTAAAATTTAAATTGAATTTAGCAATTTTGTATTAAACTACCAAGGGTTCAGTTCCTGTTGCTACAGTTTGAAGCTGAGAGTGAAAAATCACCTTCTGTTGCATTTCTCAAATTTGGAGTCTCCAGGAACATGTGAAGACCAAGGACATTGATCACAGAAACAATCACAAGTACAAAGTCTTCTCTGTACTACAAGTTTTATTAAAGCAATAAGTAAAGTTACAATTACTCATCCATATACAAATCCTACAAAAGCCCATGCAATGACTCTAGTCATACTCACAACCTCAAGGGTATTCTAGGGTCTAATGGATTTCTCAAACAAGCAATCATCGAGAGAGAATAGTCCCTGCTGGGGTTTCCGTTGGGATCTTCCCACTTTTACCCAACCAGGACACCTTTTTTTAATTGTTGTTCTGTCCACGTTTAACACCTTATGAATATGCTGTTTCAACCCTCTTTTCCTTATCTATACTTCCACACCCCATGAATATTGGGGTGCCCAGTTTTTCGTAGGTTGTTTCTTAGTTCCCCTTATTCTCATTAGCATCCTTGGACAACATATCCATAGTAACCTGAGGTCAGAGCAGGACATTCCGTGATGCTACAGTCAGTTTTTTGTGATCTTGGACAATACACTGCAGTCTATTGCAGTGTATTTTTCTTCTTTGAGTGCTGGTCCGTGTGTGTATTCCACACGTGGGTTCATGTTCTCCTACCTGCAGTTAGAACCTTTCTTCCTCCAGTGGTGAAGAGATCTATCTTCATACACCTGACTGTACTATGCTTTAGGACAGGCTTGATTAGGAACTTCCCACTGGTCATGAAACCTATGCACCAATGGGACCTTAACTTCATCTGGTCAACACTCACAGGCCCACCCTTTGAGCCCATGGCAACGTGTGCCACGACCCACCTGTCCATAAAGTGATGTTCTTAGGGGCCATCAATTTGGCTAGAGGGGTCAGTGAACTCATGGCCTTGATGGCACACCTGCCTTAGACCCTATTCCATAAAGAGAAAGTCTCCCTCTGGCTACACCCAAAATTCTCCCCAAGATTGTGTCTGAATTCCACATCAATCAATCAATTCACTTACTTGTATTTTTTCCAAAACTTTTTGCTTCTCCTGAGTACAAGAAAGTGCACTCCCTCCATGTCAAATATACCCTGGTGTTCTACCTGCAGAGACCCAAACCCATTAAGAAATGTCTTAGAGTCTTTGTAGCCATAGCAGACAAGTCAAGGAGACAATCCATAACTTCACAGAGAATTTCAGAGTGGGTTTTGGGATGCATACTAGAATGCTATAAAATAGAAAACCTCCTTCTCCTAGTGGTGTTACAGCTCACTCCATGCAAGCACAAGCAGCCATCATGGCACCCATATGAAACATCTCATTGCAGGACATTTGCAAAGCTACAGATTGGTAATTTGTCCACATATTTACAGCACACTAAGCCCTGACTCAAGTGGCAGCTGCGGATGCAGCAGTAGGAATGGCTGTATTACAAGCAGCTCTGCTACCAGCTTCCTCACACCCACCTCCTCACTGATCACTGCTTGCAAGTCACCTGCATGTAGACTACACATAGGGACCAGAACTCGAAGAAGAGGAGGAGGTTACTTCTTGTAACTGGAGGTTCCTTGAGATGTATTCCACTACCTGCCCTCCTTCTCCACTGCTTTGGCCCCTATTGAATGGAGAGGTGTTGACTCACACCTCCCCTTATACTCTCAGTCGGGATTATGAGGGAAGATACTGAGTATATCTGGGTCAATGGACACTGTTTGGAAAAACTTCCGGACTCAGGAGCTTGGCATGCATGAGCACACACATGTGGAATACAGATAGGGACCACACAAAGAACCTCCAGCTAGTAAGTAAACTCCTCTTCCATAACATCACCTATTGACACATCTTTTACAGTAATTTTGTAACCTTACTGGTGTAGAGTTACTGCTAGGTCACTCACTCATGTCCTGCCTTCTTAAGCCTACAGCCTATTTTGGCTAAGCTAAAATCTTACAGGTCTCAACCTGTAGGCCTTGCATTCCAGCTATGCTTCACTTATGTACCTACTCACTCAGCACTCCATACTTGTGAATCTTATACTTCTAAAATCCTACAACTTAAATCATAAGAACATAAGAATGGCCATACTGGGTCAGACCAAAGGTCCATCAAGCCCAGTATCCTGTCCTCTGACAGTGGCCAATGGCAGGTGCCACAAAGGGAATGAACAGACAGGTTATCATCAAGTGATCGGTGCCCTGTCACCCAATCCGAGCTTCTGGCAACAGAGTCTAGGGACACCATTCCTGCCCATCCTGGCTAATAGCCATTGATGGACCTATCTTCCATGAATCTATCTAGCTCCCTTTTTAACCCCGTTATAGTATTGACCTTCACAAAACCTTCTGGCAAGGAGTTCCAGAGGTTGACAGTGCATTGCGTGAAAAAATATTTTCTTGTGTTTGTTTTAAACCTGCTACCTATTAATTTCATTTGGTGAAATTGTTCTTGTTTTATGAAAAGGAGTAAATAACACTTCCTTATTTACTTTCTCTATACCACTCATGATTTTATAGACCTCTATCATATCCCCCCTTACTCGCCTCTTTTCCAAGCTGAAGAATCACAGTCTTATTAACCTCTCCTCAAACAGATGCTGTTCTATACCCTTAATCATTTTTGTTGCCCTTTTCTGAATCTTTTCCAATTCCAATATATCTTTTTTTGAGATGGGGCGACCACATCTGCACACAATATTCAAGTTGTGGGCATACCATGGATTTATATTGAGGCAATATAATATTTTCTGTCTTATTATCTATCCCTTTCTTGATGATTCCCAATATTTTGTTCTCTTTTTTGATGGCCACTGCACATTGAGTGGATGATTTCAGAGAACTATCCACAATGACTCCAAGATCTCTTTCTTGAGTGGTAACAGCTAATTTAGATCCAATCATTGTATATGTATAGTTAGGATTATGTTTTCCAATGTGCATTACTTTGCATTTATCAACATTAAATTTCATCTGCCATTTTATTGCCCAGTCACGCAGTTTTGTGATCTACTTATCAGACATTGATTACATATGAAATAGCATCTGATTTGACCATAACACTTAATAACACAATGATAAATGGACAATAATCTAATTGATTAAATTTTTGAGCTTTGAGTTTTCTGCAAAAATAAAAGTTTTCATTACTAAATACAAATATTTCAGCGAAAAAACAAATATTTTGGCAAAAACCTAAAATATTTAGATACAGTATTAAAAGGTTTCAGCCTAAGTATTTTGATAGTGTGTGTGTGTGTGTATAAGTGTAAAGTGGACACTTTTTACTAAAAAATAACATCATAAAATTAAAACGCAATGTTCCATGGAAAAATAGTTTTGATGACAATTATTTTTAATCTTCCCTAACGGATAGATAAGTATATCTTTAAAGTAATTGTAATCTATATGGGAAAAATTATCTTTATTAAATATTACATATTCTGACTTCTCTTTAGTTTCTTCTTCTTAGGTCTCTTGCAGTCTGGATTCAGCATACTGATGGCAGTATTTGGACAGGATGAACATCAAGCATCTGTGTAAATATGACTTGCACCATCAGCAGTTTTTAACACCGTAAGTCATGAGGTAATCCTAATTTGCATATAGTTCCTTAGAAATGTGGATAGAGTTGGGTTAAGATGGCTTCTTTCTGACAAAACAGATCTCAGAGGGTTTGAGGGTAGCTGCTGTCCCTCACAATCCTGCAGGTCTCTGTTTTGTCCCTCTGATTTAACATATATCAGTTGCCACTGAGGTATGACACTGCTAACTGCAATGCCATCAATGATACCAAACCTTCTATTAATGAAACATGGAAAGTTCAATTTTTTTCTGTACTAATACCTGAGAGAAATATGGTCTGGGTGAGAAATAGCTTGATATAGCTCAAATCTGGGTAAGACAAAAGGGATATTGGCAGAGGGAAATATTTTGAGAAAATGACTGACATCGTGACCTCATCATCTGCTATAGAAGGTTCCTTCATCATTAAGGTGGTATACAGTTTTAGTCTTACTGGAGATTGCTACTTATGGTTTTGCAACGGTGGTGGCCAAATGCTTTTTCCATTGTCATCCGGCCAGGATACTTGCCCCTTTCATTTTGGATGCGGAGCCACACACAGTGATCCATGCTTTTGTCACCTCCAAACAGAACAATTTCAATGCACATTAGAGCAGTGCACTCTATTTTGGGCTGACCATTAACACTACCTGGCAACTTTAGCTGTTCCATTTCAAGATGCAGCATCTCACTGCTGATTAAGGCAGACCAACAAAACCACATCACAATAGTTAGCTGTGTTCTACACAGAGCAGTTGTAGAATAGTCAGACTATTTCAAGATCCTTGTTCTAATCTGTAGAGCAGTGGTTTTCAAATTGTGGGTCGCGATACTGGGTCTTGGAATGTAAGGCACTGGGACATGGTGGCTCTGGCCAGCACCACCAACCGGGCCATTAGAAGTCCTGTTAGCATTGCTGCCTGGCTAAGGCAGATTAGTCCCTACCTGTTCTGACACTATGCTGTGCCCCGGAAGCGGCCAGCAACAGGTCCAACCCCTGGTGGGGAGGGTGGCGCGAGGGGCGGCATTAGGCTCCACACGGTGCACCCGCCCTGAGCACCGGCACCGCATTCCCATTGGCCGGGTACCTCCAGCCCTGAGTCCTGACACCCTCCTGCACCCCAACCCCCTTCCCTAGCCCTAGCCCCCCAACCCAAAGCCCCCTCCTGAACCCCAAACCCCTCACCCCGGCCCCACCCCAGAGCCTGCACTCCCAGCCCAGAGCCCTTTCCCCCTCCCACACCCCACACCCCTGACCCAGCCCAGGGTCCTATACTCTGAACCGCTCATTCCCAGCCCCACCCCGCAGCCCTCACCCCCGCACCCCAACCCTGAGCCCTTCCCACACTCCAAACGCCTTATCCCCAGCTCCTTTGGGTGATGGGCATCAATAATTTTCTTTAACTGAGTCACCAGAAAAAAAGTTTGAAAACCCTGCTGTAGAGCACTTAGGGCCAAATTGTGTCATTTCATTGGTAATCCCTTGAGGTCAAGGATGATCTCTTTTGCAGGTGTTCATTTTTTATGGGTCCTTTGATGATTGAGGAGTCTGATCCTTGAGCCACAGGCTTGTTGGTAGATGTTGCAGGTGGTATAGGAAGCCAGGGTTGGGCCTTGTAGAGCACTTAGGGTCAAATTGTCATTTGCTAGTGGTCTATATAGGTATAAGACTTACACGGTCCCATTGGCACCTTAGGAAGGGACTGTGCCTCTTGGAGTATAATCCTTACCTAAGCAGTATAGCATGCTTGAGAGGGAAGGCTCCTTGCGTACTCCCCACTCCTTCTACTCCTGTCCATCTATATTAGGACCTGTCACAATTTGGCACTAATGGGCAGCAGTCTACTTCTATAAAACTCTACCTCTTTTTTTGTACAGACCCAGGGCAAAAAGGGGAGCCTGAAATCTCAACATTTCTGGTCCATTCCATTGCTTTCTGTGATGCTTAGAGAAACTGACTGAGGGAGAACACATCACAATTTGGGAGCCATGGTTTGATCCCTAGTCCCTGCTTTCTACTTACTCCATGGGTGAAGCAAGCTGTGCACCCTTTCTGTCTCTCCACTATCCCAGCTCAGCTGCTGACACACTGAGTCAGAGGAAAGGAGTCACCAGTCTTCCCACTTCCCCCACCCACATGTGTGGGAATAGGACTAGTGGCCTGAAGGTGGCTGCTCTCTTCCCTATGCTGATCCAGGAGGGTTGCAGGGTGGTATCTTCTACTTCCTTACATCACTGAGTAATCACATAGCAAGGGTCATGATCAGCCCTAAAGTATTTCCAGGTGGCCTGGGAATGGCCCGTTACTGCATATATTCAATTGCTGTAAACAACTTCATACCTCATAACATCTGAGGCTTGTACCAGTGGAACATTTATCATCTGTTCATGTTATTGTGCCTTATGCAAAAATGCTGTATATACTCTTTAAATAGCCTGATTTATTTATATAAGAGGGGGCAGAAGAATTAATTAACTAAATGACTTTCACAGCATATTTTATCTCTCCTTTTTAATTGCTTCCTCCTTGAAAACCTGAAAAAACAAAACAAAACTTGAAATTATGCACAGTTCTAATGTAAACATGTGACCCAAAAAAAGTCCAAACTGTTTTTTTTTTTTTTCAATTGCTGATTGAATCTCACATCATTTCATTTTCAGAAAACAGTCATTAAAAAAGCAACATAAATCCGTTTGTTTAGGAAGATGGGCAAAAAATGTTTAAGGTCTAAATATACCACCAAATGTAACTGTATGATACTCCACTGATATATGGTGCTACAACATGCACCTGTACAATGGCAGATCATGACCCACAGATTTATATGGTACTGTAGCTCTCATGATGATTTAATATCCATGACTAACTGTCTTGTGAGTCTAGCACTGCCAGCCACCCGGGATTTGTTTTAAGTGGACTGCCAACTACCATGGCAGATGCAGCAAACTTGTGATGAATGTCAACTCATTAGTATAGCTATTTTGCTGTTCTTACCATTATAAGAGATCTCTTTTTTTAAATTACAAAGCAAATATAACTCTGTCACTGCTGTTGCTGTAACTGAGCAGCAGTCTTCTTCTCCTTCACAAGAAAATCATAGAATCATAGAATATCAGGGTTGGAAGGGACCTCAGGAGGTCATCTAGTCCAACCCCCTGCTCAAAGCAGGACCAATCTCCAATTAAATCATCCCAGCCAGGGCTTTCTACCACCTCCCTAGGTAACGCATTCCAGTGTTTCACCACCCTCCTAGTGAAAAAGTTTTTCCTAATATCCAACCTAAACCTCCCCCACTGCAACTTGAGACCATTACTCCTTGTCCTGTCCTCTTCTACCACTGAGAATAGCCTAAACCATCCTCTTTGGGACCACCTCTCAGGTAGTTGAAAGCAGCTATCAAATCCCCCCTCATTCTCTTCTGCAGACTAAACAATCCCAGTTCCCTCAGCCTCTCCTCATAAGTCATGTGTTCCAGACCCCTAATCATTGTTGTTGCCCTTCGCTGGACTCTCACCAATTTATCCACGTCCTTCTTGTAGTGTGGGGCCCAAAACTGGACACAGTACTCCAGATGAGGCCTCACCAATGTCGAAAGAGGGGAACGATCACGTCCTTCGATCTGCTGGCTATGCCCCTACTTATACATCCCAAAATGCCATTGGCCTTCTTGGCAACAAGGGCACACTATTGACTCAGACAAGTTCACAGAAGTTCTTCAAGTAATGGGGCTATTACAACAAACAGGATTACAATTAATTAATTCAATTTGGATTTAAAATAAAAAAATGCCTACTCCAGGTTGTAGGTGCCTTAGAATCCTTAACACAATAAAATAATATCGCAACAGCATTAAGTGATCATTTCAATAGAATCATAGAAGATTAGGGTTGGAAGATACCTCAGGAGGTCATCTAGTCCAACCCCTTGCTCAAAGCAGCACCAACACCAACTACATCATCCCAGCCAGGGCTTTGTCAAGCTGGTCCTTAAAAACCTCTAAGGATAGAGATTCCACCACCTCCCTAGATAATCCATTCCAGTGCTTCACGACCCTCCTAGTGAAACAGTGTTTCCTAATATCCAGTCTATACCTCCCCCACTGCAACTTGAGACCATTACTCCTCGTTCTGTCATCTGCCATCACTGAGAACAGCCTAGCTCCATCCTCTTTGGAACCCCCTTTCAGGTAGTTGAAGGCTGCTATCAAATCCCCCCTCACTCTTCTCTTCTGCAGACTAAATAATCCCAGTTCCCTCAGCCTCTCCTCGTAAGTTATATGCCCCAGCCCCCTGATCATTTTCGTTGTTCTCCGCTGGACTCTCTCCAATTTGTCCACATCCTTTCTGTAGTGGGGGCCCCCAAAACTGGATGCAATACTCCAGATGTGCCCTCACCAGTGCTGAATAGAGGGGAATAATCATTTCCCTTGATTTGCTGGCAGTGCTCCTACTAATGCAGCCTAATATGCTGTTTGCCTGCTTGACAACAAGGGCACACTGCTGACTCATCTCCAGCTTCTCATCCACTGTAATCCCCAGGTCCTTTTCTTCAGAACTGCTGCTTAGCCAGTCGGTCCCCAGCCTGTAGCCTGTAGGAACTCAGTCAGCAAGACATTCCTTTCTACTCTTTCATGATTTAGGGACGCATCATTCCCTCACCCCTCTCCAAAATCCCTATGTCCCTATTGGTTACTGACAGGCACCTCCTGCTGCCTGAGTGCTGCACAACCTGTAGGGAACCCCCATCTGCACTAATATGGAGTGTCACAGCTGAATAGCTTGGCTGCATTTGAAGGGGATGGGGCTCTGGATCCCATTCCCCTAGTCCTTTTAGTACAGTTCCCTGATTCCCTAACTTGGCAGGGGTTGAGAATAATGGCACCGCTTCTTGGCTGCTCACTTTGGGGCTTGCAAATCCTATCCTACCCACTGAGTATGCTGGAGTCTACTATTTCTTTGTAGGACCAATATGACATTCTGGAGGGCAGTTTCCCTGATGCATTCCAAGAATTTCTCTTGGGAGCTATAGAGCTGCTGTCTGATTTCTCCCAAAGCTGCCCAGCAATTGAGAGAAATGTCATGCTTTTTAAACCCTTGTTCCACCCGTGACACGACTGATAGGACTGGAGGGGCCACAGCAGATCTTTAACCCCTTTGTCACTGGTGTGTGCTTTATGCACCCCATTTCACACTGTTCCCCTCAGGATTGCAGTAGTGGTGTCTGTTTCCTGGGGGGTTACCACATCATGGCCAAAAAAGTCAGCATCTGTATGAGCTTTTCTGGTTTGGTGGTGGACTTGGAACCTATAGGGTTGTAGTGACAGGTACCAATGCATTATTCCAGCATTGGTCTCCTTCATTACATTCAAGTGTTAGAGTTGGGTGTGGGAGTCCACAGCCCATATCACAGCTAACCCCTCTTTTTCGATGACTGAGTGTCCTTTCTCTAAGCAGTAGCTTCCTACTGATATAAAGTATTGGATGTTTTCCCCCTTGAGCGTTTGCGACAGCACAACCCTATGACCCGCCTTTGAGGCATCAGTCTATAAAAGGAACTCTTCAGAAATTGGGGTTAAAAAGGACCAATTATCTCCATAGATACTCTGAGTGTCTTAAAGGCTTTGTCACAGGTGCCCGTCTGTCACAGGTATCTTTTGAGGTCTGCTAAGGGGACAGCAATAGTGGTGAACCTTGGTATAAAATATCCATAGTACCTTGTTAATCCCAGGAATCATCACACTTGTTTTTCTTATTGAAGGTGTAGGGCAGCTAGTCAAAGTGTGGACTTTGTCCACTAAGTCACAACTGGCCACCTACTGTGTATCCTAGGTACAAACATAGAGTATCAGCATTGGAATATCGGATATTGGAATATTGGAGTATCAGGAGGTCATCTAGTCCAACCCCCTGCTCAAAGCAGGACCAATCCCCAATTTTTGCCCCAGATCCCTAAATGCCCCCTCAAGGATTGAACTCACAACTCTGGGTTTAGCAGGACAATGCTCAAACCACTGAGCTATCCCTCCCCCAATATGTAGCTTCACAATTCCCAATTTTGCTGGATTGGCCATCAACTCTGCGTTTGTGAGCAATTGAAGTATCACCTCTACCTGCTTTGGGTGACATACCAAACTCTGGTTATAGATGACAATGTCATCCAGATAGGCTGCAGCATACTGCCCAGGAGAGGTCACACAATTTTATCCACCAGTCTCTGGAAGGTCACAGCTGCTCAAATCTCATGGTACAGAATTGGTACAACCTGGAGTGAGTGAAAAAGCTATTTTCTCTCTGCAGTCTGGGGAAGGGAGATCAACCAGTATCCTTTGGTAAAGTAGATGGTAAATATATACTCAGCCACCCCTAACTATTCTTGTAATTCATCCATCCTTGGCATGGGGTAGGCACTGAATTTAGATATAGTGTTGACTTTGCAGAAATCAATACAGAAACACATTGCCCCATTCAGCTTCTGGACCAGGACAATAGGACTCCTCCACTCACTGAGATACCTCTACCACTCCCAGATCTAACATCGCTTGACATTCTTAATAGATAAAGTCCCACATTTTCCAGGGGAGGGGATGAGGGTTTTCCCTCACATTCTGTGCTGCAGCCATTTCAATATGATGGAAGAGCAAGTGCATCTTTCCTGAAGCAGATGAGAATGCTACAGGGAACAAGTCCATGAGTTGTTGTGGATCAGGTTGTATAGTTCTCCCACACATCTTTACAACCTCCAGGTTTTCCCATCATGGCCTCAAGTCCCAATTCAGGTTCTGGGAGGCAGGGGAAAGGAAAGAGTGTAAGATCCTGTGGGATTCGAATTTGGAATCAGGGGGGTTCTAGGCAACTGATGCTTTCACCTTGCCATGGGAAGCTTAGGACATGTTTTCACTGGCGAACCCTGTGAAGCTAGAAACTGCAGGAATTATTCTCTACCTGAGTGGTGCCCTTGCCCACCACTGCCCATTGATTGGTTCATGATGCTATATAAACCAGAAGACCATCACAGGGAGCTATCTGAGCAATGCTGCAAACTGACTGCATGCTTCTGCTCCACACCTTGCCTTTCTGTGGACTTTAGACTCTGGCTTCTGACCCCAATTTGTCCCTGACTCTGCTACTTCCTGCTGTCTGTAACCCAGTACCTGACCCTGACTTCCTGGTATCTTGATCGGCCTTGCTCCTGACTCCGTTACTTGTCTCCCAGCTGCACCTTTGTAACTGACTGGTGTGCATAAGCCATGCATGGCCAAGCCCTGACAGGGAGGGATTGATGAAAAGCCCCTCCCTAATCTTCAGAAGATTTACATGAGAAATGTGGTTTCTTTACTTTTTTGCCTGGGTGCTAGATTTCAGAATTAAACGGGCCCCATTTTTCTAACCACTTCAAAGGGCCTTTGCCAGAAGGTAACAGTTTAGACTCTGAGCAGGGTAGCAGTAATAGTACCTGATCATCTGTCTTAAGTTCACATGAGTGAGCTCCATGGTTATAGGAACTTTCTTGTTTGTGTTGGGACTACAGGAGGTTTTCTCTGGCAAATGCCCCACTTCTGTAAATCATCTCTGTAACTAGAGGACATAGGATCACGTTGGGCCCCATTCTTCCAGGACTCTTACAACAGGCCTCGGCTGCCAAGGAGTTGCTTCCCATATTGAAGCTTGAAAGGTGAAATGCTAATGGAAGACTGGGGGAGTTCCTGAATGGCAACTAGTAGAGGTAAGAGTAGTTTATCCCAATGCTTCAAGTCTACAATCACAACTTTTCTAACATTTCTATTAAAATTTTATTAAACCAATTTACGAGGCCATCTACTTGTGGATGGTAGACGATGTTCATAACATCTTCCAATTTAATAGGTTGCAGAGTTTCTTCATCAACTGGATATGAAAGTAGAGCCTTGATCTGTCAGGATTTCTGTAAGGAGTTCTGTGTAAGAAGACAGACAGTTTCACAAGCTTGGTTGCTAGGGTAGCTGCATTTGTTGACCATACCAGAATAGTCTCAGGGTACCAAGTTTCATAATCTAGAATGACCAAGAAGTGCTGATGAAAGCCAGCACACTCTTTTCAAGGGGCTCCACCAAATCTATTCTTGTCCTTTCAAAGGGCACATCCAGAAGGGGTGGGGGAGGGGAGATGAGGGATGCCTTGGGGATCACCCTGGGACCTTCAACTGACATTGAGCAAGATCCCCAGTAGAAGCTCAAACCTTTATGAAGGCTGGGCCAATAAAAATGGTCATGGCTCAGTTGATTATTTACTTCCTCCCCAAGCATCCTGTGCACAGTGTTTCATGGACTAATCTCATCACCTCTTTCCTATATATTGTAGAGACCAGGAATTTGGGCCTGACTTTGCACATCTATTTGTCTCTCTCAATGCAGTAGACCCACTTGCTCTGGAGTTCAAAACCAGGCCACTGTTGAGTAGTTGGGATTCCAGCAGTTTGCCATTCATGAGGCAAGCTGATCAAAGACCTGGTTAAGCCTGGGATCCACCAACTGTTCCTGTACAAAGTCAGTGTTCCATGTGAGGATGTCGGTGCTGGATTAGTCAGCCATCAAGACCTAGGAAGGTGGGTAGTGGGTTCCCAAGACCTAAGGGACCTTCCCCTCAGTCAGGTTGTTTGCCTACCTCAAACAATTCACCTTGACCAGTCTTTGTTTCCAACTGCCAACAGGGGGTGACCATCTTTAAGGACTCTCTCTCCCAGTTGGCTTGTAAATATTGCCAATCTCTTTCCGAGTATAATTGGGTATGCCAAGTCAGGTGCTAACCAGGTGAGAAGATTGGCTGTATGCTCCTGCACACACACACACTGTTAGCTGAATATTTCATGTTGGGTAGGGCTTCACATCTACATGTATATCTTGGAGCATGGCTATCTTTCCAGCCTCACCTTGTCTCACTAATTACTCCTGTAGCGAGTATGCCCACATCTGAAGTACTAGGCCATTGACACATATAGGCACCATTTGTTTGGCCATCCCCTTCTTCTGAGCTTGAGCTGTGCATACTTGCCCGTAATTACATTCCACATAGGGGCAGTCTGAATGGAAGTACCCTGGCTATCCACATGAAAAGCATACCTTTGGGACTACAGAGGAACCAGGCTCCGTTTTAGGGGTTTATAATTCTTGCTGAACAAGTCGTCCTTTGGAAGTACATGGTTCCATTGTGTCTGAGAGGCCTCTGGGTCTGCATGATAGAGCCCCTCTAAACTACCAGAGTTTCCCAGGAACTCCAGACCATGACCCAACTCCTTTGCTTGTGTTCCTTGCCACCCCCCAGACCCTTTCTAGGGGTGCATGCCAAGGTGATCAATCTCCCAGTCCCAGTCTCTGCTCAGTCAGGCCCTCTGTTTCATGGTATACTGCTTGCCAGTGCTATCATCATATAATTTTCCATGGAGGTGGGCCACCTCGGCTACCATCTCTGAGCAATAATTTAACACCCAGGCACTTCCCCCAGCATGTAGGATGTGCATAACTGTTCCACAACCACAAGTTCAGCTATTGGTACCCTTGACTGCTGGGTTTAACCAGCTACAGCAATGATCTCTGAAGCTAGCACTCTGGGTCATGCTACTGGGCGGGGCGGGGGGGGGGGGATACCCTTCCTTTTGGAAGTGCTGGCTGTGGGTTTCCTTGGTAACATTTAAATAGTCAAGGAGAGCCATCTTGACGTTCAGGTAGTTCTGTGCAACTGTCTCATCCAGTTCTCGGTACATTGCCTAGGCTGGTCCAGTGAAGAAAAAGGTCAGCAGGATGGCCCAACGTTCCTGCAATCACGGGGCTGGCTGAGTCACTCACTTATATAGTCTGAGCAATGACTCAGTGTCATCATCCAGGCCCATTTTCACCCAATTTACCAGTATGGATGGGGCTTTCATTGTGGGATTTGTCAAGCCATCCTCACCAGCTTGGAAAAAAGATGTTTGCTGGACTATTTGTTCCTGCTGCTTCCTGTTATTTCCCTTAGCAGCTGTGATTATTGCTGCATCACCTGGTGCTGCTGCTGTGTAGGTAGTTGTTGTTGCGGTTGCTGCTGCTGTTGCACTGCTTGCTGCTGTTGACTGTCAGACATTTCAGAAGCCTGTCCAAGATCATCTTGCTTATGCTGCCCGTGGGTGTAAGTAGCTTTAAAAAAAACAACAACCACCTCCCCTAACTTCAGGGGTGATCTCTTGCCCACGTTCACCACCATTTGTTACAATTTTTGGATTACTGGTGGGCATCTCTTGCTCCTTGGGCACTGCAAAACTGTAGGACACCCCCATCTGTATAAATAGGAATCTCAGAGCTGAATAACTTGACCATATATGGAGGGATGGGACTCTAGCTCCCACTCCCTTAGTCCTTTCAATATAGTTCTCAGATTCCCTAATCCTGGGAGGGGTTTAGAATAGTGGTACTGACTGTTTGGCTGTTTGTCTTGGGGCTTACTGAATAAATCCTGCCCAGCCAGTATGCCGGTGTCTATTTTCTCCTTGTAGGGTCAGTATGACTTTATTCAGGACAGTTTCTCTGAAGCCTTCCAAGAGTCTCTCTTGGAGCTGCTGCCTGGTCTCTCTCAAAGCAGTTTAGTACATTACTGGAATATCCTGCTTTTTAAATCCTTGTTCCACCCCTGACATGATTGATGGGGCTGTAGTGATCGGGCCAGCCTTGCCCACAGAAGCTCTTTAATCTCTTTATCACAGGTGTGGTGTTTGTACACCCTATCAAACCCATGTATTTTGCAGGTTAATCCAAATTTGGTGACCTTCTGGACATTTCAAACTTGGGGCAGGGGAAGTTCTATCATATCAGAATCCTCAGAATGCCCCACCAGCTGCTCCTCTCTTTTATAATGAAGGGAGGTCCATCTTGCTGCCCCTGCTGACCAGAACTATGGCAGGATGGTGTAGGAAGAGAGGCAGAATCTCAGGTAGGTAGGTCCCAAACCACTTAAGGGTTTACAGCTCATAACCAACACTTTAAAATCTCAATTGGGAGACTTCTGGGCAGCCAAAATAGATTCCAGAGGATTGTTTGTATGCACTTCTTGATTTAGGGCAGGGATCGGCAACATTCAGCACGCGGCCCATCAGGGTAATCCACTGGCTGGCCACGAGACATTTTGTTTACAGTGACTCTCTGCAGGCATTCCTGGCCAATGTGAGCTGTGGGAAGTGGCGCGGGCTGGCTGCTGCTTCCCACAGCTCACATTGGCAGGGAACGGTGAACCGTGACCACTGGAAGCTGCGGGGGTCAACTTAAACAAAATGTCTCACGGCCCACCAGTGGATTACCCTGATGGGCTGCGTGACGAAGGTTGCCGACCCCTGAGTTACGGTTAACAGTTAATATGCGACAATTCTGCAGTGTAACCAAGACTCAAAGTGGTTATGAGTAATCGATATTCACTGGATAGCTATAACTGGAAGGATAACATTTTAGATCCTGATACTGTAAATGTAATGCTTACAAATGAAGTAAATGAAATTACACATGACATTAAGTATTACATTTGGTCATGCTTATAAGATTGGGGCCAATAATCAGTAAATATCCATATGCATTACTTGCTTCATTCACCCCAAGTGTTTTACCAGTGTAAGCACTTTGATGCCAATATAATTGTGTCCACAATAAGGGTCATACTGGTATAACTATTTTGGTTAAAAAAAAAAAAAAATCGTAATCACATCACTACTTGAACTTATAATACTACTACAAAAACTGTATTTAGAGCAGGCCTGAATCTGCCCTTGTTACTCCTACCCTGTGACCTGATCTTCCTGGCCACTTTCAATTCACCTTTCTGTTATTAATTTGGGAATTGTTACCATTCCAACTTTAGGGTCCCCCCCCCACTGGAAAGGAGTGAACAAAAAGAGGCTGTTAGTCACAATTGTAGCTGAAAGAATAGCAGAGATTATAGGGAGATGAAAGAGGGGAAAAACAGAAGCTTAAGCCCAGGGAACCTAGAATACATAAAAAAAGCTAATCAACTAATTAAACAGTAATGTCAAAATTATACAGTAAGGATGATTATTTTCCTTATTTTTTATCTCATCCTTCCTTTGGACCTGCTACAAAGCCCATTCAAGTCAATGGAAAAAACTTTCCATTGGTTTCACTTTGTATTGTATTAGGTCCCATAAGAATGGTTTTTCATAGTGGAAACAAACTGTATAATTTCTCTCCCTTCTGCACCCACTTCCCTCTTTAACTTCCTCTCCCCCTCCTTTCCCCCCACACTGCTTGTTCAATTAAATTTGGGGGGACGGGGGAGAAATTTCAAACTAAGCAGCCATTCTCTAATCAAATTCAATCTACTCTGGGTTGTACGTTGTACACACAACCAACCAGTGTTTGACTAAGATATGTAACACTAATCTCATAGTACATCCCCCGTGGTGACTTTTTGCTTTACCACAACAGTATTCTCATGGAGGCGACAAATGAAATAATACAAAACTGATAAATGTCTGTCTTAGATTATAGCTATTAAGTCAGCTGTCCACATACAAGTATTCACAAACAAATGCAAGAATAAGTGAATTATGCTTGTGATTTCTAATGGTTCAAAGATATTGGTATTGCTGTGTAGCAACAGTAACAGATGGCTTAATCCCGCTAGGTTTTTACCTAAAGCTTTCAATTGTGTTAAGTAAGGAAAAAAAACCACTAAATAAATAAGAGAGCACCCAGTACCCTATATTGTTTACTGCAGGTTTACTTTCTTCTTCCATTAGATTTTGTTTCAAAAGTGGATTCTTGGTCCATTTATTGTTGATAGCTTCCTTTACTGTATTATCTTTCTTCAGGCAAAATGTCATCTCCTTCAAAGAAATTCAGTGTTTTTTCTTTACCACAATCTAGTAAGATCCTAACAGCTGTGATCCATGACTTTAAGATCATAAGATGGCTGTCCACAAGTCTGATCATGACATTGCCTGAAATGAAAATACAATTCATCTGGTGTGAAAAATACACTGATCCCTAAAGCCTCTGAAGTGTCATGTGGATGCCACATGGAGAGAAAATAGCAACACTGTGGTGATTATGGTTCACATTTGCCATGGATAACTTCAATCTTAGAGGCAATATTTATTACAGTCTTGAGTACTTTCTTTATATACTGTTGTATCCATAAACAGAATTCATTGCCGACCAAGAGAGACCAAACTTATAAGTTACTATATCAACTTCTAAAAGTTAACGAGCAGCCTAGGGAGTTATGATTTACTGTCAGTCCACCAAGAAATGTCAATACCCCAGCGTATGAGGAGGAAAGTGTCATATAGCCAGATTTGTGAACTTTTCACATTGCCATCCAGGAGACAGCAAACTGAAAATTAGTCTATAAATAATTGAACTTTAAAAAAAAAAAATCAAAGCATGTTAAAAGCAATTTTGTTTTTGAATTAGTTCTCTGAAAGCAGTAAATATGTCAAGGACTTTTAAATAATGCAACATATATAGCAAAAGATAAGTAGTAACAGTAAAGCAGAATGAAGCAGTTAGAAAACACATGCAATGTACAAATTTTATCAAATACAGTGGCTTTTCTACAAAAATAGGCTAACCATTTGTGGTAGGAATGCCACATAAATTTAGACAATTTACACAATATATTAGTGAAATACTACACAGTTATAAATTTCTAAAGCGATTCACGATAAATGTTAGGCCATGGCTCCACTTAAGGTTTTACTGGTATAACTATTTTGGCTGGGGCTGCGATTTCTTAGCAAAATAGTTCTACTGGTAAAAGCCAAAAGTGTGGATGCAATTATTGTGGTATAAAGATAATTTATACAATAAATTGATACTTCTATTTCCCTCCTGTCAAGGTTCCTTCCCCACTCTGAACTCTAGGGTACAGATGTGGGGACCTGCATGAAAACCTCCTAAGCTTACTTTTACCAGCTTAGGTTAAAACTTCCCCAAGGTACAAACTATTTTTTACCCTTTGCCCTTGGACTTCCACTGCCACCACCAAACTTTATCTGGGTTCCTGAGAAAACATAGTTTGGACATGTCTTTCCCCCCCAAATCCTCCCAACCCTTGCACCCCACTTCCTGGGGAAGGTTTGGTAAAAATCCTCACCAATTTGCATAGGTGACCACAGACCCAAACCCTTGGATCTTAGAACCATGAAAAAGCACTCAGTTTCCTTACAAGAAGACTCTTAATAGAAGTAAAAAGGAATCACCTCTGTAAAATCAGGGTGGTAGATACCTTACAGGGTAATTAGATTCAAAACATAGAGAATCCCTCTAGGCAAAACCTTAAGTTACAAAAAAGACACACAGACAGGAATATTCATTTTATTCAGCACAGCTATTTTCTCAGCCATTTAAAGAAATCATAATTTAACACATACCTAGCTAGATTATTTACTAAGTTCTAAGACTCCATTCCTGTTCTGTCCCCGGCAAAAGCATCACACAGACAGATAGACATACAAGGCAATTAGATTAGTCAGGCATGACTTGCCCTTGGTGAATCCACGATGACTGTTCCTGATCACTTTCCTCTCCTCTAAGTGCTTCAGGATGGATTCCCCTGTCACTAGGTTGCCTCCCTCATTCAGTAAGGGACACAAACTTTCCTTGACTTTCTTCTTGTTGCTAACATACCTGAAGAAACCCTTCTTACTCTTAACACCTCTGCTAGCTGCAAATCTAAGTGTGATTTGCCTTCCTGATTTCACTCCTGCATGCCTGAGCAATATTTTTATACTCCTCCCTTGTCTTTTGTCCAATCTTCCACTTCTTGTAAGCTTCTTTTTTGTGTTTAAGATCAGCAAGGATTTCACTGTTAAGCCAAAGCTGGTTGCCTGCCATATTTACTATTCTTTTTACACATTGGGATGGTGTGTTCCTGTAACCTCAATAAGGATTCTTTAAAATACAGCCAGTTCTCCTGGACTCCTTTCCCCACATATGTTATTCTCCCAGGGGATCCTGCCCATCAGTTCCCTGAGGGAGTCAAAGTCTGCTTTTCTGAAGTCCAGGGTCCATATTCTGTAGCTTTCCCTTCTTCCTTGTGTGAGGATCCTGAACTCTACCATTTCATGGTCACTGCCTCCCAGGTTCCCACCCACTTTTGCTTCCCCTACTAATTCTTCCCTGTTTGTGAGCAGCAGGTCAAGAAGAGCTCTGCCCCTAGTTGGTTGCTCTAGCACTTGCAGCAGGAAATTGTCCCCTACACTTTCCAAAAACTTCCTGGATTGTCTGTGCACCGCTGTAGTGCTCTGCCAGCAGATATCAGGGTGATTGAAGTCTCCCGTGAGAACTAGGGCCTGTGATCTCGTAACTTCTGTTAGTTGCTGAAAGAAAGCCTCATCCACCTGGTCCAGTGGTCTATAGCAGACTCCCACCACAACATCACCCTTGTTGCTCACAGTTCTAAACTGAATCCAGAGACTCTCAGGTTTATCTGCAGTCTCATACCAGAGCTCTGAGCAGTCATACTGTTCTCTTACATACAATGTAACTCCCTCACCTTTTCTGCCCTGCCTGTCCTTCCTGAACAGTTTATATCAATCCATGACAGTACTCCAGTCATGCGAGTTATCCCACCAAGTCTCTGTTATTCCAATCACATCATAATTCTTGACTGTGCCAGGACTTCCACTTCTCCTCTACTTCTTTCCAGGGACTACCCTCTCCTCCTCATCTCTTTTGGACGATGTGAAGGGGCAAGGAGGAAGAGGGAGGATTTTTGGGGAAAAGTGAGGTTATATTTTGTTTGTTTTGACATTTTGTGTTGGCATTGATGGTATTAATTCAACAAAGATATTTCAGGAGACAACTGTAGTTGTGAGTCTGAACAGAATGGGAGAGATCCAAGGTGAAGGTGCCCTTGGGTGGCTGCCAATTGCAAGGCACTAAGATGACATTACGGGGTAAGTGACAAAACACTGGTAGAAGGAAATTTACCCTAACCCACATTCTGTCAGTATAGCACTTCTGCCACTTTTAAATAGGCACAAGCAATTTGTTCTTATATGTTCTATAACCTGTGTACTGGGTTTATGATGTTTTAAGATATAGCGAAATTATTTCATTCCATTTATCCAAAAATTGTATGCAGTGTTACCAGACAGCTGAAAAACCTGGCTATTTAAGAATAAGGGATCAATGATTCAATCATTGGGAAGTGAAGGTGTTGGGGGAGGGGAAAGCAAAAACTGGACATAAAAGTCAGAAAAGTGACAGTTGAATATTATCTTTTTTTTTTCCCTCTTCATTTCCACATTATCTTTCTGGTAATAATGAAAAAGGTATATCTGATGGAAAACACAATAATGCCAATTTCAGAAGCTATTTGAACAAGTTTAAATAAATAAAAAAAAAAAGATATGTTTTTAAGAGAGACCATGCACCGAGGACCTGTTCTTGCAAACATTTTATATGTCAGTAACTTTCCTTATGTGAGTAGATCCACCAAAGTCAATAGGACTTCTACCATGAATAAAGTTTGTCACATGCTTAAGAGATTGTAGAATCATGCACCAAATGAATTCATTTTCACATATAGACAGGAACAGAATGTGGAGCAATCCACTCAAAGTCAAAGTAGAAAAGGTGGTTTAAAACAGTGGGCCCTGAAGGTACGAAAATTTTCCCCATAACTCTGAAAATTATCAGTCCCCATCTTCACAGACTCTTCTCCTGATCCTCTCATCCCAATACATTGGCATTCTTCCCTCAACCTTCAGAAATGTAATTGTCTTTTAAATAACCCTTCCCAAACAGACACTTCCTCCCAGCTCCTCAATGCACTTCTTGATCTGTCATAAATATAAAGGGAAGGGTAACCACCTTTCTGTATACAGTGCTATAAAATCCCTCCTGGCCAGAGGCAAAGTCATTTTACCTGTAAAGGGTTAAGAAGCTCAGGTAAGTTGGCTGGCACCTGACGCAAAATGACCAATGAGGGGACAAGATACTTTCTAATCTGGAGGAGGGGAAAAGGCTTGTGTTTGTCTGTGTGATACCTTTGCTGGGAACAGATCAAGGATGCAAGACCTCCAACGCCTGTAAAGTTAGTAAGTAATTTAGCTAGAAAATGCATTAGGTTTTCTTTGTTTTGGCTTGTGAAATTTGCTGTGCTGGAGGAAATGTGTATTCCTGTTTGTGTCTTGGGTGTTAAAAATTCAAGGCTGGTCTGTGCTCATCTCGTTTATTCTCAAGCCTCCCCAGGAAAGGGGGTGTAAGGGTTTGGGGGGATATTTTGGGGAAATAGGAACTCCAAGTGGTCCTTTCCCTGTTTTTGTCACAAATCACTTGGTGGTGGCATCATACTGTTCAAAGACAAGGCAAAGTTTGTGCCTTGGGAAAGTTTTTAACCTAAGCTGGTAAAAATAAGTTTAGGGGGTCTTTCATGCGGGTCCCCACATCGGTACCCTAGAGTTCAAAGTGGGGAAAGAACCCTGACAATCTTGCTGTCCCAGACCCCACTCCTGCCAGATAACACAGCTGCAAGAGTCTCTCATTCATACTAAGACCACTTTAGACCTCTAAATTATAGTCATGCCAACTTTAAGTCCCCTTTGACACTGCTAGAGTGGTGTAAAACTGCCTTAGTCAATATGAGAATCAGGGCCTTATTGTCTCACTACTTACTACTGAGTGAAACACACTCAGACTACCAGGTTTAGATATCAAATCACTTCCTTAATCCACCCCGACTCGGAAAAAAAAAAATCAAAATCAAAATACTAACATAGGTTTTAAAAGCAATTTCCTTGGATAAATTCATCCCTGCTGGTGCAGGCACTGTAAATTGCATGTTATGAATAGGATGTTGTGTTCTGACAAGATCAATTTTTAGACCTTGCTGCAAGATTATGTTCCTTAATCTAAGCTCTTAATATTTTAAATAAACTGGCTCTAGCTCTCATGTTTGTATAGACAACCGTGGAAATATGAAAAAGTATAAACATGCTTGACCTCCAAAGCCAGCGACAGTGGATTTGAGAGGAGTCAGCTGTCTTATTCAAAGCAATGGGTTCTTATACTGACACATGAAAATGACAACTTAATTGTCAACATGATTAACTATTTCAATGCTGATAATATGAGCATACATTTCTAGCTCATTTGCTGAACCCCAATATCCCCGTCTCCATTTTCAATTGCCAAAAGCTGCACCTGTCATGTGTCTACATATCAAAACTCCCAACTTTTCCTGTGACAACCACTATATATTATCAATACCAAAACTGATCAAAAACTGAAAGTGTGGGGACTGCTAGAGAGAAAGAGAAAGAATCTAGATATTAACATTCCTTTCATAATTGTTCAGTAAAATAGTTAAATGATTACATACAGAATAAATATTGCCACCATTCCCAGTTTGCCACGTAATTCAGTACAACTCTGCCACATACATCATGGTTTTGCCAGAGAAAGTAAGTATATTAGTGTACATAGTACATGGCACCTATGTATACTAGTGAAATCAGCAAATGAAAATGGAACATGGATCTATTTCCTAGACTTCATCTTTCCAAATATATACATTATTTCTATTAAATATGAATAAAGACTGCAAAAATTCAAATAAAATAACTGCATGTGTAAATAGGAAACATGATACTGCATCTATTAATCCATAGAATTTTTATTTTGCCATTTTTGCTAAGATTTGCAAAATTGATGGGAAAGAATACAGATAAGATGACTAGCCTAAGTTTATATACATATAAATACGAGACTGAGAATTGTAATGTAAATCAGTAACAATATTTTTGCTTTAAAATAATCAAGTTGCAAATTCTGAATTAACAAACAAGAAATATAATTTATTGTTCACGATTTGATGTCTAGGTGTCGATGTCCAGATAAACTGTATTTTGAATGATATAAAAATTCAGCTTCAGGACTTTGAAATGTATAATGGTTTATTAATGCTAAAATTAACATGAAGTCTAAAATACCAAGTATCAAAATTATTGGAATGTCCATCCAAGAACACCCTGTAGTCATAACTTTTCTAGAATTTATTAGTGTGAACTATTCCTATAGTATATGAAATACAATCCCTTCTCAGATTTGACATTTGTAACATATTTCACCATCTCGTTCTTGTTTAATATAGTTTCAAGTAATATAACTTCCATGCATCAGCTGAAAATTAATCAACCTGTAACTTGCACATTTGTCAACATTCAACTCTTTTCAATAGAGAGAAGACATAAAATATGGCTTTCAGAGTTATAAAGAAGCACCTTTTTTCTCTGTGTTTAGCTTATCAGATAAACAAACATTTTTAAAGGTCATCTCTTTGAACACCAGCATAGTGTAAGAATTTCACTCATAGAATAAAGTATGAAAAGAAAACCCCATAAGGAGTCAAAACAACAAAATTCCACATTTTTCTATTTTCAAGAGTGGTCACTTGCATAAGCAATCGAAGATGGTAAAGTAAGCAAATGCATAAAGATATCAATATACTTAGAACGTAAATTCTTTGGGACAGAGACTCCATCTTTTGTTCTGTGATCACAGTATGCCTAACACAATGGGATACTAAGTGACTAGGGCTTCTAAGTGATACAAATAAAACAACAGCAATTCATAGGATTAAAAAGCAGTAACAACTTATTTTTGCCAATACAGTAATGAGATAGGACTCTGAAGAAACAGATCTATTGAGTGCCATTTTTACAGTCAATTTTCATGGCATTTGAGTGTGTCAATATTACAAAATCTCAAGAACCTCAAGAAATCAAATATCATGAGTCAGACCCCCAAAAACCATGATTTAAAAAAAATCAAAACATGTTTTTTCCGATTGTCTTTTGACTTTTTAACTCCACTCTATGCTTCGGCAACGTGTGAGTGATGTTTGCATTCAAGGTTGTCTTTTCACCTGAAACTAAGACCGCATCATTCTTTTTCCTGGCTATTTAGATGGAGACTCCATTTACACTCGCCTCACCCCTAAGAGCGGGGAACTGCCATTCATTCCCTATTATTGTCTTGACTGTCTCCTGCTGCCAAGGACTTCTCTATGTAGAACCCAGCAGCACCACTTCCCTGACTCCACTCTCTCCTGCTGCCCTTGGACACTCTCTCAGCTATATGGCTATACATGAAGGCAGGGCTCAGAGATAGGACAGGTCTGAGTCTTTAGCTCTGAGGTTCTCACAATGCTCTGTCCACATGCAGAGCCCTGAAAATCATGATCTCAGAGGAGCTTCTTGTGTCATTGAAAGAGCTCCTTTTGCAGTTGCCAAAATCCTATGACTCACAACCAGTTTGTGAGAGATGGCAACATTGCCTTCCCCCAGCTGCTCAGAGGCAACTGTTATACTAACTTTGATGGAACAAATGGGTCCAGAAAGTCAGTGATGTTAACGTGGCCTTGTTACTGTACAACAAAAATCATTTTAAGAAAGGTTTGGGATTCTGAGTACGAAGACCTTGGCAAAAAAAAATAAAATAAAAATCTTTTAACCTTTTATTAGAGATACAAACAAGGAGGAAAAATCAGTTAGAGCTTTTGAAATGTAAAATATGAAATAAGGCTTTTATCTTAATATTCCTTGATCCCTATTCCTTCAACGGTAGAGAATCCTTTGTCTGAAAATACCCTGGTTTAGATGGCATAACTGTCTTTTTTTGAGGGGGAAAGAGAAAAGTTAGTTGATGTGGGCTGAAACTGTTGTTATCACTATTGCTGTTCAAGTTTAAAGACACAAGACAAACTTTCACAAAAGGATAGAGGAAAAAAAAACCCAGCAAAGATAGAAAATGCAGCTTCCCTCTCTGGTATTGACTTTTACTTGCATGCTCACTGCTGGAGAAACACAGGCACAGTACATGGTCTTATCAGCAGTGCCAAGGCCTGGCAAGCATGTACCACCATTGGTCTGTTTAGGGCATTGCTATCAGCTGCCTCTTTCTGATCAGAGGTTTACAGCAGTGTTGCAAAATATATAGTATTGGCTGGTTAAGCCAGAGTCTTATTAGACAACACAAGGAAAAAGGAGAGGGATAGAAAAGAGAAGAAATATGGTGGGGTAGGAAAAAGGACAGGAGAGTGGGAATAACTCAGACCAGGTCTATACTACGGACCTATATCGGTATCACCACGTTGCTCAGGGCTCTGAAAAATCCACGCCCCTGAGCGACATAGTTATACTGACCTAACCTCTCCATGTAGAGAGCTCTATCTTGATGGGAGAGCTTCTCCTGTCAACAAATCTACTGTCTCTCAAGAGCTTCTCCTGTCAGTGAAGACGACAAGTCTCACATCCTATTTGGTGTTCAGGATTTGGCTGGAGCCAATGAGGGTGATTGTCATTTTGGTTCCTCTCCAGGGTAAATTTGTAGGCCAAATTATTGCAACAGGATTTCCCTTAACCACCTCAACCCCCTGGGGAGCTGCTATGTGATCCCTCCATCTCCCACCCCCATCACTATCTACTGCAACCCCCTCATTCTTTCTCCTTCCCCACATCTCCTTGCAACCCTAAATCTGCCTTCTGCTCTCTGCAGTGTCTGCTTCCTCTCTCCCCCACAGTCACAGCATTTCTGCTGTTCCACACAGTCTCTGTGTCCTACCTGGCCCCCTGACTCCTAGAGTGGCAATCATTTTGTCTGTGGGCATAGCTTTAATCTCACTGAAAAGAGTGGGAAGTGGCAGACAACTTTATAAAGGGCAGCCTCACGTCCACATGCAGATAGGTTGTTGGGAAATGTTGACCATCTTTCTGGCTCCCCCCGCCCAGTTATAGGAATTGGTGGCCATTTTGAATAAGGGAAAATTCATCAGTTGATGCCTTTTCTAAAATAAAATACACCCCCAAATCCTATAGTCATGATAAAAATCATGGGTTGGTTCCTTTCACCATGTTTTCATGAAGCAGATAATAAAACACCCACAAATGGCTAGACTCATGAGAAAATCATGAGACTTGGCAGTATTGTTATTTAGAGCTCAGTTTAAAAAAAATTACCATTAGGAAAATACTTAACAATCTAATAGATGTACAGGGGAACCTCAGGATAAAAGCATTTTACCCCCAGCCATATCCTTGCATGCTTCTAGCATCACATGCTCTCACTAGATGTACACATGGCATGATGTCAGTGTGATGGGATGTATACGCCACATTGGCAGAGACCAAGTTAAGCAACCCAGAGAGTAATCAGTGCACCTAGTTGCACCTGAAGGGTGGCCCAGGCCCAATTTAAGATTAAGCCCAGCTAAGGAGGAGCTGGGTGGCTGATTTAAGGGTGCATCTCAATGGGGTGACTCATAAAAGAAGGATTTCAAGGTTGTGGGAAGCAGTGGAAAACCATGGCATTATAGACAAGGTGAAGAATGCTTTTAGAAGAGGAAGATGTACCGTTGGTCACACTGTTCAATTAGAAACTGAAATACAAAAAAGTAGGAGGCAAAAGGTTTCATGATAGCAGTCTTTCTAAATATATAAAAGGTTAATGACATACTATGGAAGGATAGATGGAAGGGTAGATTGTTGTACCAATCTAGGTGCACTAGGAATAAAGGGAAGAATGCACGGGTGGATTAGAGACTTTTTTGAGTAAAAAGGTCCATTCAAGTCAGAGTTGGGAAAGTTATGTATATTTAGAAGTGGTATATTACAGGGAAGTGTTATCTGCCTGATATTATTTAATATTATGATTAATGATCTCCTAAAACAAAGTGCCAGGCTAGATGCCACTTTATTCACAAATGATTGTGCTCTATGTGTTAGGAGCAGGACGACTGAGGTGGCAGAAGAGAGAATCAATAAAGTGTAACAAGAGAACTCTGCCTGCAGAAATGCAAGGAGTTTCATGTTCTTCATTGCCAAAACCAAATGATTATTCTTTACAGAAAGGAAAGTTACAAAGGAATGTAAGCTGTGTGTGCATGGAGAACAAAAGGAGATAGTTAAAAGGTTACATACCTAGGGGTAATATTTGATACTAAGTTATACTGGAAAGATCATATAAAATGTATTAAAGATAAGTTTTCAAGAAGGATTAAGCAGTTTAAAAGTCTTGCTGGCACTGAGGGAAGGTGGCTGGGAGGGGTGGATAAGAAAACACCAGTGACAGCTTACAGATTCTTAAATCACAATTTATTGAGTATGCCTACCATGCTTTTAGGTCAGCATCAAAATCAGAACTTAAAAAATTAGATGTAATACAAGTCCAGCCACTAGGAGTTGCATGCTGTGTGTTTATTACAACACCTCTATGCCCACTACTGATAAAAAAAAGATAGTAGGTATTAAAAATGAAGCGTACCAGTATATGGATGAAAAGTGGCATTGGTTTTATCAGATATAACCAAACAAAAAACAAACAGGAAGAGTAGGAACAGTATATGGCATACCAAAATTTGGAATTAGTACATCTGATTTTGTAGCTGTAATGACAGATAAATTAATACCAATTATGCTAGTATTCAATTAGATCTTAAATGTACACCATAGCAGTTATTTTTTCAGATTCAATCTCAGGCTTTATAGCGATGTCTTGGTATGTATAAGTGATTTAATCAATGAAACGATATTTCTAACTACACAGAATTAGTACAGTTGGAATACATGTAGCATTAGCTTGGATCCCAGCAGATATTGGGATAACAGGGAATGAAATGACAGACAAAGCAACTAAAAACACTGTAATAAATGGATAGACTGATGTAAAAACATGCTTAAATAAACAGGAATTCAAAAGCCTAGTACAGGAAAATTTAAAAAAAGAGGAATGGGGGGAAAAATGGATTAATGAAAAAACAGGAAGATTTTCTGAATTGTGCCCTAGAGTTGAGGAGAACAACATACTTCAGGGCCTGGATAGAAAAATGCAGAGTTTATATGTAGGGTATGTTACACTGCAAAATGAAACAATGCAATATTGAATGACCAAAGGATGGAGACACAACTTTATGTAATAGACACTGACGAGCATGGAGCAATCTCTTCATAATCTGAAATAAGGGCTAAAAAAATTATAATCACTCCCTAATAAGCAATTTACACTCATGATAATGACGTACCGCCAGGAAAATACTCACCCAAGTAAATCAAAAGACTATCCTTCCACTTCAAGGTCTCCATGCCCTGGATCTCTGCACCTCTCTTTCAAAAGAGTATTAAAACCTTTTATGATGTATTTTGATAAGTCATCCCACATTTTCAGGCAGTTAATATGTTCTTTTTCTGTGACCATATCTCCAGTAGTGCTGAAAAGGCACTCTGTCTCTAAACACACTCTTATAGTGGACAGTCCAGATAATAAAAGGCTACCTTTGCTAGCAGTAACAAAATATTTGATTTGTCTCTCTAGTAAGAGAAGAGTTCATTGTTAATGCCAAGAGATGGTATCATAAGATAACTTTATACCATACTAAACAAAAGTCACTGATGCAGTATTAGTAATTGCTAGGTCAGCAAGTAATCTGCATTATCTCCATTTTGACATGTGATTAGTAATTTAAGGCGTCTCCAACAAGGCACCCCAAAAGGATTTTTTTTGATGGGGCAAAAGGTGTTGAGAATCCAGCCCCTAAAAATCAGGCCCCTTTCAAATGTCTCAGGTTGGGCCCACACAATTTTATGTACTTAGTTTCATTAGTCACTTGAAAAATATAGTCATACGTTTGAGACCAATTTGACCACAAACTTCAACAAGAAACTGAAGTGAAAGTTGTGGCCCACAAGTTTATGCTTGCAACTTAAAAATCCCAGGAATCTGAGAAAACAATTCCAGAAAACATTAGTAAATTGTTTTAGTTGCTCTAACAGCATTGTGTTCTACTTGTTGTCTACAGCCATCTCAATCGTGGCTGCATACTTGCTCAGAGAAGAGGTTTGAAGAGTCCCCTTATTCATCTGCATGGACTACTTACATTGCAACACTCTATATGGGTGTTGCAGTTGAGCTGGCATTGGTGGGGAAGGAAATAGCTGCAGGAAGAAGGCTGGCATAGTTTACTTCCTCCATAGAACAAGGGGGAGCAGCAACAGAAATATAACTAATAGTCAGAGTTCACTCGCTGTCCCACTTTTGGGTCAGCTCAGCTACATGCTATACCTTACTTAGGCTGGAATGCTAGTTGCCAATCCAGCCAGTACCTCCCAAGGCGTTCCTTTGTGGTCTCCCAGGCAAAACTTGGCAAGTTTAACACTGTGTAGCTCAGATTTGCAAGATCACATTACAACATGCTGCATAGAGTTGCAGCCTATAACTTTTCTCACTCCAGCACCTGGATGAAAGCTAATACAAAGTCAGAGCTGAGCAAAATTCTGAGTTTCTGTCCTGTGGGAAATTCTGACATTTCATTTGAAAATGGGACTTAGTCTCCTAAATCGCTTAGGTGTTTTGAAAAATGTTGTCCCTATTGCCCTTTGAAATTTAATGAGATTTGATTCATTCAAATGTGCCTGACTTCCTTAGGTGCTTTTGAAAATCCTAGCCTAAATGCATCAGAGAAGCATACTAATTTTAATATACACATAGAATGTCAGGGTTGGAAAGGACCTCAGGAGGTCATCTAGTCCAACCCCCTGCTCAAAGCAGGACAAATCCCCATCTAAATCATTCCAGACAGAGCTTTGTCAAGCCTGACCTTGAAAACCTCTAAGAAAGAAGATTCCACCACCTCCCTAGGTAACACATTCCAGTGCTTTACCACCCTCTGAGCGAAAAAGTTTTTCCTAATATCCAACCTAAACCTCCCCCACTGCAACTTGAGACCATTACTACATGTTTGGTCATCTGCTACCACTGAGAACAGTCTAGATCCATCCTCTTTGGAACCCCCTTTCAGATAGTTGAAAGCAGCTATCAAATTCCCCCTCACTCTTCTCTTCTGCAGACTAAACAATCCCAGTTCCCTCAGCCTCTCCTCATAAGTCATGTGCTCCAGTCCCCTAATCATTTTTGTTGCCCTCCGCTGGACTCTTTCCACATCCTTCTTATAGTGTGGGGCCCAAAACTGGGCACAGTACTCCAGATGAGGCCTCACCAATGTCGATTAGAGGGGAACGATCACGTCCTTCAATCTGCTGGCAATGCCCTTACTTATACAGCCCAAAATGCCGTTAGCCTTCTTGACAACAAGGGCACACTGTTGACTCATAAAACTGAACACATGAACTATCCAAAGAGTCTTGAATAGTAATACTACTACCTGGGTCCTAGATATCGCTTTTCATCTTTAGCTCTCAAAACACTTCACAATCTTAAATAGATAGTTCCTCACAGGGGTTTTGTGGGGATCAGTTATCCTTATTTTACAGATGGAGAGCTGAGGCTTGGAGAGGGTAAGTGAGTTCCCTAAGGTCACTCAGGAAGTTTGTGGCAGAGCAGGGAACTGAACCTCAGTTTCCCAAACCTTATGTTAGTGCCCCAGCTAAAAGCCCTTTAAAGGTGTTTTGCACTAGTGTGATGATTTACATTGACTTGGTAAAAATAATGGCTTTCAAGTCAACCCTTGAGAAATCACTCAACAGTCATCTACCTAGAACTTATTATTAGAACTAATAACATTTTCAAATTTTGACCTTTTACACTAAAATAGCTACCAAAAAAAAGTTTGCCATATTTTTGACCCTCTTCAATACCTCGCTCTTTCTCCTCTGCACATTGCAAAACTCCAGATGCTATAAGCATTGGCATCTTTTCCCTTTGTCCTTCACTGCTGCCTTCTCCTTGCTTTTCCCACACTCTGCAAGAGAAAGGTTCTCTTACCATCTTCTGCTCCTTAGTTCTGCAGGAGATAGGCCCCTTTGCCTCCTAACGGCTATGCTCCAGCAGCCCTGTTTCAATACTGCTCTGCTACAGCACTCATCATCCTTGATTTTTAACTTGCAAGCAGGCGAGTGAATTTGTCAAGGATTGCTTGCAGCTTTGAGGGAAAAAAAGAACTATATACAGCAGCCAACCTACTGCAGTGTCTATAAGAAATTGATCTTGTTCTGCTGTGACAGAATAAGGCTTTGATGATAATGACATTTTCAGCTGCAGTCAAAATCCTTTTTAATTTATTTGAAAAGGGAAGCATCTGAAATAATTTTCCATTCCATGATGTGCTCTGTAGCCTGACTAACCCACTTTTAAGGGCTAACTCTCAGTACAGGCACATATTATGGTGAGCATGGGGATCTTCCTGAGAAGAACCCTTTTGGAAATTTGAATATTCCAAGGAGTTGGAATTGTTTAAATTATTCATTAAATGCTTCTATTATAGATTAAATCCTTAAAATGTGCTGCTTGCAAGGTAAGCTGGAGAATGACAGCAGTCCTGGTGGAAGAGAGCACACAAACTTTAGGAAACTGAATGATATAGAAAGAGGAGTAGAGGATGGCACCACAAAAAGTCAGTTAAAAATACAAATCTATTTTAATTTCTCCAGTACCCTTCTTAACTAGCAGGTGTGAGCAAGTGGTGATGCCATCATATTTATTAATCCAGGCTCCTTACCAAACCCTGCTTAGTCTCTTCTTTTTGCCTTTTTATTTCCCCACTGCCTCAAGTGTGTTAATTCATCATTCTTATGGAGGCAGCTGTCTGCTGTGTTAGCTGATGATTTCCAAAATGCCTTGAGGTACAATGTCAGCTCCAGACACTTGATTCAACTTCACAGTATCAGATTATTTCTCCCTAGAATTAGGAAACTGTACAGTTTTTGGTGCAGTGGCACTTTGCAGAAAAAAGTTCTAATATCTTGCTATTGTATTAAATTCTGGAAGGAGCTGAGAGTTTCCATTGTAAAAAGTTCCTGTCTCTTACGTACAAAATCTTGAGAGTTCTGGGAGACAGGGTTTGGTTCTGCTTCTCCAGTCAGCAATGGCTGTGCAACTGCTGTTTTCAAGGTTTATTAATGGCATTACATATATTTTTCTCTGCTTAAAAATCCTACCTAATCCTCTTTTCTGAAACTAGTATGATAATTCAAACTATCTACATTCAATCTGCTTGAGGATAGGAAGGAAGCGGTGAGCTGTTGACAAATAAAATATTCCCATTCCTGGGAGGATTTTAAGATGTTCCAACTAAAATGACAGAAAATATCTTTATACACAATTCACAATATGAAGTATTATGCCAGAGCAGTGCCAAATGCAACCAGAACTCTCTGGAAGGCCAGCTGTGACTGCCTCTTGTGTAGGTGTCCCAGTTGTGTGAGTCATGTAAAGACCAGTCACAACTGCAATTCCTAGAGCAGTGGTTCCCAAACTTGTTCTGCTGCTTGTGCAGGGAAAGCCCCTGGTGGGCCGAGCTGGTTTGTTTACCTGCCGCGTCCTGAGGTTCGGCCGATCGCGGCTCCCAGTGGCTGCGGTTCGCTGCTCCAGGCCAATAAGGGATGCTGGAAGAGGCGGCCAGTACGTCCCTCGGACTGTGCCACTTCCAGCAGCTACCATTGGCCTGGAGCAGTGAACCACGGCCACTGGGAGCCGCGATCGGCCGCACCTCAGGACGCGGCGGGTAAACTTGCCTGGCCTGCCAGGTGCTTTCCCTGAACAAGTGGCGGAACAAGTTTGGTAGAGCAAAAGGAGCACAGGGACTGCCCTGGGAAAAGATATCATCACAAAGGAGGATGGGGCAGAATAGAATCCATGTCTTGGTCTGCTTCTCCACTGGCTTATTCTGTTGGCTAGGTGCAATTTTGGGGAACAGGCTTCACTATGTTATAGGCACATTCCTTCCTGGACCTTCCTCTGAGCCTCTTGCATAAACAGAGAAGCATAAAAACTAGGCAACAAAGTGGTGCCCAGAAAAATCTCACAGGGCTAGCTATGTCTGTTACTAGCATACCTTCTCATTGCCTCATTTTAGACTATAATTTACCCCTATTCCATGCAGACTAGATGTTTAGACAGCCCTGTTTAGATTTTTATCTTTTGACATCAAAAACAATGATACAACTGTATGAAAAAATGTTTTCTCTGCTAAATGAAACAATCCCTTGATCATTTTAAGCTATCTACACAAGTTGACCTATGATCTTTCTCTAGGATTTTTGCTTAAAAATGAGTTCCATAATTACTTCCCAGCCAGATAAAGGATACTTATAATCGCAAGGAAAAGAAAAGCACGAGGATTTTGCTTGAAGACAGAATAAAGGCAGAATATGTCAAGTATTAGTTCTTCATCTGGTGTAAATGCAAACCCGTCCATTATAATCAATGGCACCAATACTTAAAAAACAAACAAACAAACAAAACCACAATGGGAGGTGGTGGGCAGCGAGGACTCTGAAAGTCAGGCCATCTTAATTAGCTTAAACTGGAGCTGAGCTCTTTGGAAATCTGACTTCAAAAGGGAAATAAAAGGGAAAAGAAAGTTTATATTTGCTGCACAATTCACCGTTAAGTGTTCTGTTTGAAAGGGGATTATCACCTCTCCCTTCTGTTTATACAGGCAGAAGAGCAGAAAAAGAAAAAAGCATTACTATTATGTAAAGAGACTGGACAGAACAAATGAGAAAATTGGTAAAAAGAACCTCTTTGTTGAAGAAAATAGAGTTTTCACAAGTTTCTGTTGTAAAAATAGCCATTTAATTGAAACTGCAGATAAAGCAAAAATTCCAGAGTAGTGAAGAGTGAAAACAAATCACATACTATGAAAAACATTTTCATTCAAGATTCTGGTGAAACAAATTCTGAATTTTGCATAGTTTTAACTATTTCTAGATTTTGAGTTTCCATATGTGATGACCACCAATTGACTAAACTGTGAAGACATCATGCCGGGTCCTGCCCCTAGTGAAGTTAATGGGAGTTGGAGTTTTTCCATTAACTTCACTAGTTGCAGGAGCAGGCCCATTATCTGTATGGTAAAATAATGCACCCCATCAATTACACACAGCAGGCTAGACTAACAACCTAAAATTGTCTTGAAGGTTGAAAAAGTGACCAACAGCAATGCCCAAAGCTACCAATGGAAAATGTTATGGCCAAGTAGAGATCATTTTTTTAATCCAATCGCTAATAGATTTCCAATACACCAAAGATTTCTGTCTATATTAGTTTTACTGTCCTCTTCTTGAAAATATTTAATACACCTACTTCCATTTTTGACTTCTGTATTTTAGCTCATAAGGTCATGGTAACCCTCTTATCAGCCAGCAGCAGAGCTACAGCAGTAATAGGAGATGCCATCTTAGATTAATGCAAGTGAAAATTGCCTGCAATTTTTTATACTTTCTGTCCCTTGCATGCAGTTTAAAATTTCATTTTTATCTCAAAACATTGTCGGTCATAGCTGCTAATGCCCCAGGCAGTGTGTGAAAGTATTTTTATTTACTTTTATTTTTCTATAATTTTGGTGGACCAGAAGAATCATAGAAATGTAAGGGACCTCAAGAAGTCACCTAGTCCAGTCCCTAATGTTACGTTATGTACAGAATAAATGTCCTACATATATGATCACTTACCTTAAATACACTGCACCATTAAAGATAAGGTGTGCTGCAGCTCTTCTGCTTTAGGTTACAGCAGCGGTTCTCAAACTGTGAGTCGGGACCCCATTTTAATTGGGTCACCAGGTCTGGCTTAGACTTTCTGGGGCCCGGGGCAGAAGCCAAAGCCAGAGGACTTCAGCTGTGAGTAGTGGGGTTCAGGTTACAGGGTCCCTGCCTGGGGCTGAAGTCTTTGCTTTGGTCCTCCACCCCGGCTGATGGGGCTTGGGTGGGCTCAAGCTTTGGTCCCTGCTCCTGGGGTTGTGTTGTAATTTTTGTTGTTAGAAGGGGGCTGCAGTGCAATGAAGTTTGAGAACCCCTGGGTTAGAGTGTGCTCAGGTACTGCCTGAACCAAAAATCTAGACCAGTTACCCATGCTCGTGAAAGTGCAACAATTACATGCTTGATGTAAAGATTATTCATGGAATATATAAATAATTCTTAAGTAGGCACTAAACCTTGATTAACTGATCCTTACATTTTGCATGTATAATTGTGGGTGCAAAAGTATTTTAGGCCCCATCATGCTCCCTGAGACAGCTATGTTGTGTTTGAAAATCCACAGGTGATGGTCTTTGCCCAAGAACATAATTTTTGTAGATTGTTAAGAAATAGGAATGACTTATTTTCAGTAGAGAGACCATTCACAATTTCTTAAGTAAGATTTTAGAGGAGCCTTAGGGAGTTAATGTCCAACTCCCATTACATTTCAGTGAATCTAGATGCTTAATTTGCTTCCACCATATTGTAAACCCAACTAAAAACTGCTGATTGATTCAGCAACAGCATGCTGAAGCAATTCCCATAGACTAGCATAGGAAGAAATTCCTATAAAAATGGACTCTAGAAAGTGAGAACTTTGGGGTCTGATTCTGCAAACCAACTTCCAGGAGCATCAGATGTGCATCTGATGAGGCCCTGCTCCCTCCTCATGTCCAGGCCACCTGGCCATTGGCTTGGCATGAGCAACTCTAAGGCTGGTAACTATGATAATAACCTTGCAGAACCTGTGTGTGTGTGTGTGTGTGAATAAATATGAAATTGAATGGAATGTTATCGCTGTAACTAACTGCTTACTATGATTCTTTCTGTATTCACAATAAATGTGGTATTTTGCCTTTTCCCCTTTAATAAGATCCTGCTGGTTTTTATTTTATTGGTATAACATCCCCAGCCACTGGCTGAGCAGGTGAACTGGCAGGAAACATTCCATCAAAATTCTCCATCCAGCTCTAGTTCTGGGAAGGAGAACAGCATATAATTTGCTTCTTCCCTGATAACAAAAACAGTGGTATGAAGAGGATTACTTACTAAGTTCTCCAAGGCCAGGGAGAATGAAATGGAACTTTTTGACCCTGCATCCAAACTGCAGAGGCATCATGTGGAAAGCTCCTCAACTCAGCAGGAATGGCAAGGGAGAGGGAGAAAGACATTTGGATGGGAACACTTGGTTTATTTGGGTGGCTTTGCAGCCAATACAGGCAGAGCTGAATGGAGGTAATTTAAAGGGCCGACTGGGAGAAAAGACCTCAGGGTCACAGACTGCTACAAGGCCCTTGAACTATCTTATATACCAATTCACTATTATGAATATCAAATGAAGTCCCAATTACAGACAAATCCACAGAAAAGGACATTATCTAGAATTAACAGGATTGCATTAATCATTTTCTTCCACCTCCCAATTTTGAAATAAGTACAGTAACACTTTTTCCATGGTTTCTGTTTTAAAATGTCTGGCAGATTCTGCTTGGGAGGTAGCAGGAGAATTGCTTTCTATTGTCACATGTCTTTGCTGATGCATGCCTCAGTTTTACCAAGGGAGATATCATCATACCACAAGCTGCTAGATTAAGTAGATTTCTCTGCCTGACCTTCTGGAATATTCAGTGGGTTCCTTGACTTCAAATGATCAGACCATGGATTTTTGGACTGATCATCATGTCCTGGGTTGCTGGCAATTATTTCAGCTATTAACTCTTCATTAACTCCTGAGGTAATATTCTGCAAGAATGTGCTAAGAATTCTGCCAAGCTGTTGTGGATCTGTTGCTTGTCTCACGGTGTCTTTATTGATCTACCATTGACTGAAACAAAGCCCAATGCTACACTATGGACTCCAGTTCCTTCCCATCTATGCTATTAGCTGTTCTTCCACCACTGCAGCATTACTTCTCTTTACAGAACCTTCTTAGCAGAGTTTCTTTGGTGCGTAACCATTATCTCAGGGGTTCTCAACCTTTTCCTTTCTGAGCCCCCCCACCACATGCTATAAAACTCCATGGCACACATGTGCCACATGTGTTTTTCTGCATATCCAGTAAATTAAAAGCAAGGGTTGGTATGGGAGGGGGGTGTAACAAGATGGGCAGTTGCCCAGGGCTCCACACCAAAAGGGGGCCCCTATGAATTTAAGTTGCTTGGGCTTTGCCTTTTAGCCTGGGGTGGCAGGGTTCAGTCTTCAGCTTTTTTCCCTGGGTCCCAGCAAGTCTAAAGCCAGCCCTGCTCTCTGGTTTATATTGGCAGACGCCCTGCAATCTGCTTGTGAGCCCTCAGGGGGCCCTAGACCCCTGGTTGAGAACCACTGAATTATCTCATACTAGCTCCTGCTTACAAAGTGGAAAAATCCAGTCGTCATTTTGACAATAGCAAAATTATTATAATATGATTATAGTAGAGGAGATGCTCTCAATTCACAGAAAGTTCACAGGCAATTTCTGCAGCAGGCTTAGATAAAAGAAAAGAGAATATTGTGTTTTGTGACAGGTTTCAGAGTAGCAGCCATGCTAGTCTGTATCCGCAAAAAGAAAAGGAGGACTTGTGCCACCTTAGAGACGAACAAATTTATTTGAGCATAAGCTTTCATGAGCTACAGCTCACTTCATCGGATGCATTCAGTGGAGAATACAGTGGGGTGATTTATATACACAGAGAACATGAAACAATGGGTGTTACCATACACACTGTAAGGAGAGTGAGCAGGTAAGATGAGCTATTATCAGCAGGAGAGCGGGGATCGGGGGTGGGAGGAACCTTTTGTAGTGATAATCAAGAATCATCATTATTTCAAATGGCCCACCTTGATTATCACTACAAGAGGTCCCCCCCCGCTCTCCTGCTGGTAATAGCTCATCTTACCTGCTCACTCTCCTTACAGTGTGTATGGTAACACCCATTGTTTCATGTTCTCTGTGTATATAAATCTCCCCACTGTATTCTCCACTGAATGCATCCGATGAAGTGAGCTGTAGCTCATGAAAGCTTATGCTCAAATAAATGTGTTAGTCTCTAAGGTGCAACAAGTACTCCTTTTCTTTTTAGGTTTTCACTGAGCATGCTCAGGGCCCACAGCATTCATCTCAGAATACACATCAGAAATACAAAGTAGAGACTTGAGAATTTCTCTACTAATACTCTGATCAACCCAGATTCAGGTAATAAACTTAGAAACAAATACCAATAAAAGAAATACTTTATGATCAATAAAGTTAAAGGGAAAAAATGTTCATTGAGTTTTGTTGTGTTTGTGATTTACCAAATCATATTATGATTTACCAGATCATGAGTATGGTTATATTATATGCAAAACCTACCAAAACAAAATTTTGCAATTTTCAAATGTATACAGCTATACTGCATCTATTTTTAGGTGATGATACGCTAATAATGATTTCTCTTTGAGAACTAGTTTAACCATTTATCTATCTTGAATTGTGTTTTACCAGGTCTCATTCACTGAAGTTCAAGCTGTGCTAGGGAGCATTGGGCCTGCTATTGCAACCTGCTCCTACCAGACCAGGCTTTGCTCTTGATGAGTCAGCTCACTCACCCTTCCTCAAGTCTGTTCTTCATGCCAGTAATTGCAGTAACCCAAATTTCCTAATTCCTCCCTCAGAGCCTCAGCAATAAAGGACTCCACACAATAAAGGTCTCCTTTCTGTTCATTTGGTTTCTGGAGCAATTCCTTTCTTCAGTAACAGCCAATTGGGAGCACAGCCCCAGCCACTCTGTTTTCTGGAAGGCATTGCACTCCTCCAGCCATTTCCTGCTGCTCCCTTTTATAATGGTCAGCTAATTAAGTACCCACTCTTCCTCAGGTGCAGTAGGCAAGTATAATCAGCCATCCAGCAGGCTAGCTGCAGGCCTCCGACCCCAGAGGAAAGGTATCCCTTATACCGGGGTGGCCAACCTGAGCCTGAGAAGGAGCCAGAATTTACCAATGTACATTTCAAAGAGCAACAGTAATACATCAGCAGCCCCCTATCAGCTCTTCCCCGCCCCGCTCCCAGCGTCTTCCGCCCACCAGCAGACCCGCCAATTAGCGCCTCCCCCTCCCTCCTGATCAGCTGTTTCCTGGTGTCCAGGAGGCTCTGGGAGGGGAGGGGGAGGAGCAAGGGCACAGCAGGCTCAGGGGAGGGGGTGGGAAGTGGAGGAGTAGAGGTAGGTCCTGTGGCAGAGCCAGGGGTTGAGCAGGGAGCACCCCCCGGCACATTGGAAAGTTGGCATCTATAGCTCCAGCCCCAGAGTCGGTGTCTATACAAGGAGCCTCATATTGACTTCTGAAAAGCTGCACGTGGCTCCGGAGCCACAGGTTGGCCACCCCTGACTTATACAGTCACATTTCCGCAAAAGAGGAACCATTCAGCTCCTCCTCAAAAAAGCTATTACTTGTCGTTAATGATCTTGCTTATGCTTGTCCAGTTTCAAATATTCCTTTATGAGTAAGGTGGGGTGGTATTGGTGGTTCTAGGTAAAATCTAGCGGGATCTAGATAACTCATTTTCCTTTACACCTATCTGTTATATTCCAGGCCCAGGTGTGGCCTCACTTGTATCACTAGTTGACTATCTGAAATCTAAATGTCTGGGCACAGGTGACAGGGAGTGTTCCGTGCATGGGTCTTTGCCCTGGAATTTACTTTATCTGTCAGATAAATTGAGGATGACTTTGTTAAAGCAATGGGCAGAAAGCATGGCCCATCTGTTTATTCAATCATTTACCTCAGATGGGGCTGAATCAAAGCCCATGGAAGTCACTGGGAAGACCAGACATATGGTGAGGTGGGCTAGTCTATACTTATGATAGTGACAACTTGGCTTGTCTCTTTAGTTAATATTTGTAACTATTTATTTTGGTTTAACACACAAACAACTCCCATGCAGATTCTGAGTGCCCTTGACAAAAAATTACAAAACCCACACAAATAGCTATAGCAAACAGTTTTAACAAGCAGGCTATCAACTTGTGCACTGGCTTCCATTTCTGAGGTAATATAATGCATATACAACAATGTAGAGCACGTTGCATTCTTTATGAAACAAAGAAATAGATAAGGTAAATATCTGATCAGATACTGATCAAAAAGCCATTCTGGTCACTGCTGCAGATCTTGTAATATCAGTGGGGAGTCTAACAAAAGACCCAATTTGAAACATGTCTGACAAATATTGGACACCCCACTCTGTCCGAGTCGGTGGTATAATCTTTGTCATATCCTCTGGTTGATTCACAAACACTCCATCCCATTGTTTGGACTGTGCCATAGCCTGCTCCCTCTTTTCCATGCCCCACTCTCAGCCATGCATGGAGAGCTACTCAACCACACTCTCTGTACTGAATGAAATGGACCGATAGAGCTAAGCTAAACTAACTCTCCCGACAGTCCCAGATACATATTGCATTGGTATTTAGAGCCAGCAGGCACTCTGAATTGTCATATGAAATCTCAGAAAGAAAGAAAAAAAGTAGTTACTGCAATCCAGCCCTGCCTACTCCTGCTGGCTGTGAATTTTCCTTTCATTTTCTTGAATTTACAGAATTTGAAAAAAAAAAAATTGATCAGATGCACCCACAAATATTTAAATTTACAATATGCATGTGCATCCAGTATTAGTGGTTATGAGATTTTTATATATTTTTTTTTGTCTAGTGACTCTTTCTCTGCTTGGTGGAATCTTTTCAAAGAGAAGAAAAATTGTACATGCCACAATTATAGACCAATATTGTAACTTTAATTAACATTATGCAAGGGGAAAAGCAATACTCAGTTGAAATTGCACTATCCATAAAACTTTAAAAAATTCTTGCATAATGTTTTGAACTAGTTAATTATCATATTACTATACAAATCTCACAGGGAGAAAAAAATAAAACTACATATATAGATGAGTGTAATCCATGCATAGTTTTAGAACCAAGAGTCTCCCAACGAGTACCAGAAATCCAGATATCATGTGTGGTAAATTTTGCATTAGATCTCTCATTACAGTAGCTGAAAGATGTGTGAAATTACAAGTAGAGACAACTCCTTATTGATTAGGCAACTACAGAGGCTCAGCTGCTTTATTTATTATTCAGGTAAAGGTGTGAAATATGTGGCGCTCACATTTGCCTGAGACATACCTGTTTTAAATGGCAGGATCCCTATATGTTGTGCATAGTAATGAGATCTACCCCTTTTGTCCAAGCCATATCTCATTACGAGGATCTTTGGACACAAATGTGGGGGACATTTATGTCAGGCCTAACACATTTTGAAAGCAGCAGGTTCTCAGGCAGTGACAATTTAGCACAGAAGCTGCTATTAGCTCATATAAATTATTCACATTTTTATCAGCTTGAATCTGTGAAAAACTCAGAGCTGGAAAAAAACGATTTAAACCAAGTGAAAAGGACTATGGAGCACCAAGGCCAAAGTGTTCTGTACACTCAAAACCAGGGAGGGAATAGAATAATTAAATATATTGAACAAAAATATTGAACAAAGACTAAGTTTCAAGAAGACATTTTCACAATTACCTCTCCTCAAATTGTTTTTAAAAGAGTAGAAAACAATTGTATTGTTATAGGACTAAAGTTAATCTGACTGCATGTTAGCCAAGTTCTGCTCTCCATAACAATCTACCTCAACCGATTTTAGTAGTTTTTCCAGATTTATATGGACATAACAGAGCAGATTTTTTCCTGATGGTGATTAGCTTAAAATTATTTTCTTTAAAAGCTTATAAAGTGGCTAAGGCCACAACTGTTTTATGTTTTGTTTGGTTTTCCTTTTTAAAAATAAATAAATAAATAAACAAACACACAGTAAATCAATCTGCCCACATCAACTTGCATGTGAGCCAAACACTACTCACTTTACTCACGTAAAACTCAGTACTGGGAAATGTACTCAATAAAATAAATGTCAAAACTCCCATTGACTTCAGTGGAACTAGGATTTGCCCAATTAACTTTAAAATTATATTTATTTGAATGAAAAGTTTGTATAAATAAGGTAAAAAGTATTTTGCCATTTACCAGAACCGCTGCTATTGCTCTAAGAAATGTTCATAACCATGTTGTCTGGGCGGGAAAAAAAAAAAGGAGAAAAGCAATCTAAATATAAACCAAAGAAATGTGTCCTGAAGTCCATCAAATACAGGCTCCAACGAGAACAAATGCCAGTGATGGGTGCTCTCCAAGTAAGCATTGACACCAGTCCTAAAAAGATCAGTCCTATCAACAGTTTACAATTGTATTCTACCCAAACCTAATTGTCTCAGTGGGGTAAAGAATGAATAATAGGGAGAGTCAAAGCTTCATTGCATATCAAAATTTGTTGTAAGTATGCATAGTGTAGTGTGGAAATAGGATGATATAGCTATAAATCATGACACATTATGGTAGACTTGATGGGATTTAATAGTCTCTTCAAATTCACTAATATATTTTTCACATTTTAGGCCTTTTTTTTCCTCTCATGTACACCACTGTGACTCCACTGAATTCAAATAAATTGTTTCTCACTTACAGTGCTGTGAGATCAGAATCTCTGACTGCATCTATTTAACTGTAGTTTAAAGTACAGTCTTACATTATACAAAGTGAGATTTAGTCAAACATCTTCTTATTTTAATTTTTATTCACTTCATGTCACTGGTACTGTAAGTAGTCCACAGGAAACATGTTTTTCTCTGATATTTCTGTTATGGGGCTTTTGGAATGCTCTTGATTTTCCTCTAAATGTACAATTACTCACGCTTTTACATTATTATAATAAGCATGAATAGCTAATACAACACCTGAATGTACGTGATTTCCCTGAGACTTTTCATTTTTTCAGCCAATGAAACTTATGCACATTTAAACACATGGGGTAGAATTCACAAGCAAGGCTTGGGCACCTACCTATCCCCTTAGGCACCAAAGTTGAACATTTAAGCACATGGACATTCACAAAGTCCCTGTTCAGGTGTTGCCTAACCCTGTGGACACCTAAAGTAGGTGCCTACATTTCCACCATTTAACTCACTAAGGTGCCTACATTTGAGCAGCTGAGCATGCACACAGCCACCCAAATCCTGACACCTCCCAACAGCTCTACACTTAACTCACACCTAAGTCGCAGTGGGATTCACAAACTCGGCATCCCCTCACATATTTAGCCCTCAGAGACCAACTTGGTAGATGCCAATCTTCCATACACAAGAATGTAAGATTGACAAAAATAGAAGATAAAGAAGTAGCCTTCTGCTCTCTCTTTTGAATCATAAATATATGCAAAGTTGTACTTCTCCTTGGACTTTACACAATACATTCAAAACATTAGCCTGACAATGTTTATGTGGGTAAGTATATCAGCTATTTTCATTTGCTGCAAGAAAGTTAGGGGCACAATCCTGTCATGGTCCAGGTCAAATTACAAAGGATGAATATAAACCAATAACACAGTATGTAGGGACAAAATTAGAAAGGCAAGGCACAAAAAGAGATCAAACTAGCTTGAGACATAAAGGGTAACAAGAAAACGTTGTACAAATACATTAGAAGCAAGAGGAAGACCAAGGACAGGGTAGACCCGTTACTCAATGAAAGTGGGGTTATAATGACAGAAAATATGGAAATGGCAGAGGTGTTTAATTACTTCTTTGTTTCAGTTTTCACCAAGAAGGTTGGTGGTGATTGGACATCTAACATAGAGAATGACAGTGAAAATGAGGTAGGATCAAAGCCTAAATTAGGAAAAGGATAAGTTAAAAATTACTTAGACAAGTTAGATGTCTTTAAGTCACCAGGGCCTGATGAAATGCATCTTAGAATACTCAAAGAGCTGACAGAGAAGTTATGAGCCATTAGCGATTATTTTTGAAAAGTCATGGAAGATGGGAGAGATTCCAGAACACTGGAAAAGGGCAAATATAGTGCCAATATAAAAAAAGGGAAATAATGACAACCCGGGGAACTACAGACCAGTCAGCTTAATCTCTCTACCCAGAAAGATAATGGAGCAAATAATTAAGCAATCAATTTGCAGACATCTAGAAGATAATAAGGTGATAAGTAACAGTCAGCATGGATTTGTCAAAAACAAATCATGTCAAACCAACCTGATAGCATTCGTTGACAGGGTAACAAACCTTGCAGATAGGAGGGAAGCGCTAGATATGATATCTTAAATTTAGCAAAACTTTTGATAGTATCTCACATGACCTTCTCATAAACAAACTAGGAAAATGCAACCTAGATGGAGTTTCTATAAGGTGGGTGAAAAATTGGTTGGAAAACCATTTCCAGAGAATAGTTATCAGTGGTTCACAGTCATGCTGGAAGGGCATAATGAGTGGGGTCCCAGAGGGATCAGTTGTGCAGCTGATTCTATTCAATAGCTTCATCAATGATTTGTATAGAGAGTATGCTTCTAACATTTGCAGATGATACCAAACTGGGAGGGGTTGCAAGTGCTTTGGAGGTTAGGATTATAATTCAAAATGATCTGGATGAGCTGGAGAAATGGTCTGAAGTAAATAGGATGAAATTCAATAAGGACAAATACAAAGCACTCCACTTAGGAAGGAACAATCAGTTGTACACATACAAAATGCCTAGAAAGGAGTACTACACAAAGGGATCTGGGGGTCATAAGCTAAATATGAGTCAACAGTGAAACACTGTTGCAACAAAAGTGAACACCATTCTGGGATGTTGTCACGGGGTCACTCACCACACCGGTGTCTCCTGCTGGGCATTCCAAGAATTAGCTTAGTCCCAGCAGGTGCACCTCGGGTGGTGGTGGCTCTCCAGTCCTCGCCTCAGCCTGCAAACCCATTATGACTCCTTTCTCTCAGCGTCTGCTTCGTGGCACAGCCCTCTGGCCATGTGACCATCCATCTCCGCCCCACCCCCTTCTGGGGGACTCCTCCAATAAGAGTCCAGCCGCTCCTTGCAGTGGCTTGGCAGTCCACAGCTGGGCCGCTCCTTCAGTGACTAGTGGGTGGGGGGCAGGCCCGCCCAAGACCCTGAGACCCTGAAAACAGCAGCTTCCTGCTGTCCCTTCCTTCCAGCTCACTGTCTCTATTCTGTGGCCCACCACCAGTAAATACTGGCAGCCCATCAGGAGCTCAAAGGGTCCCTACTAGCCCTTCCCGAGGTGCTGGTCTCTGTGTAGTTGTCCAGGAAGCCAGTCTTCTCCCTAGGGCTCCCTGCAGCAGACTCTCTCGCTCTGGTCTGCAGCTTCCTTTTATATGGGCCGGCTGTGCTTGATTGGTTGCTCCAGCCACCACCCAATTTGTCTGCAGCCGCTGCCCTAATTGGCTGTTTCCCCTTTGGCTGCCTACTGCTCAGCTTCCCTAGACTGGTTTTATCCCTCTCAGGGCGAGTGCAGGGCATGTGCCCCGTCATAGATGTATTAGCAGGAGTGTTCTAAGCAAGACATGAGAAGTAATTCTTCCGCTCCACTCCGCACTCAACTGGAGTATTGTGTCCAGTTCTGGGTGCCACATTTCAGGAAAAGATGTAGACAAATTAGAGAAAGTCCAGAGAAGAGCAACAAAAATTATTAAATGTCTAGAAAACATGACCTATGAGGGAAGATTGAAAACATCTGGTTCGTTTAGTCTGGAAAAGAGAAGACTGAGAGGGGACATGATAACAGTTTTCAAGTACATGAAAGATGGTTACAAGGAGGAGGGAGAAAAATTGTTCTGAAAACAGGACAAGAAGCAATGGGCTTAAATTGCAGCAAGAGAGGTTTAGGTTGGACATTTAAAAAACTTCCTAACTGTGAGGGTGGTTAAGCACTGGAATAAATTGCCTAGGGTGGTTGTGAAATCTCCATCATTGGAGATTTTTAAGAGCAGGCTAGACAAACACCTATCAGGGATGATCTAGATCAGTGGTTCTCAAAGCTGGTCCGCCGCTTGTTCAGGGAAAGCCCCTAGCATGCCAGACAGGTTTGTTTACCTGCCGCGGCCACAGGTTTGGCCAATCATGGCTCCCACTGGCCGCGGTTCTCTGCTCCAGGCCAATGGGGGCTGCAGGAAGGGCCGTGATCGGCTGAACTTGCGGATGCGGTCCAGCGCGCCAGGGGCTTTCCCTGAACAAGCAGCGGACCGGCTTTGTGAACTGCTGGTCTAGATAATACTTAATCCTGCCGTGAGTGCAGGGGACTGGACTAGATGACCTCTCAACGTCTCTTCCAGTTCTCTGATTCTCTGATTCTATGGTCTGAGCATCCTCAACTCCTCTTCATGTCAGTGGAGGTGAGGGTGCTCAGCACACAGAGAGATCAGATTCTTTGATTGTAAACATTTTGTTTCTTTCCCATCTCTATCTATTGTGTTAAGGACACAGAAACTTTGGACTAGCACTACAGGCCTTTCCTGTTTCACCACTGTTAGTCTTATTTCAGTGAATTCTGTCAAGTGTAGGAATAGGCTTCTTCTTCTTCTTCTTTTTGACATCCTCACCATAATTCATTATACTCTTGTACTTTCTTTTTATAACTTTCCTTTCCCTTTTTTCTTGACTTGCAGGAAATCCTTCAAAAAGAGACCATCAAACAGAAGATGTACAAAGAGAAATTGACCTTCATGTTCCTCATTGTTCATAATTTTCCAATCTCTAGATACATTGGGGTTTTATTTATATATCTTATTGCTATTGTTTTTAGCATTATTCCAGCACCACATCTATATTTCACTGCTTTTGTTGCCTGCTTTTAGAGCTCCCTTCTTTCAGAAAGTGTGAGTCAGGTCAATAAACTAAAGACTCATTAGAAAATAATCTTTGGTTTCTGTATCTTTTAATCCAGGGTATGAATCCATATGCTTACTTAGCTGCTTCATAACAAAAAATCAGGGGGGAAGAAACTCTGGAAAGTCTTGTTAAATTTAAGGATTTCTATAAGTCCCATATATGCTAGAAATTTGCTGGATAGTTACTGATTGCTTTATAAATATAAACTCTTCTTTATTTCTTTAACCCTTGTAATTTTTTACCCATACTGATTAAATTCTTCATTCCCCTTACCCTCCATTGTTTTGGGTCCTTTGGTCTGATTATACTTTAAAAAAATCTGAGTGCGACAGATCAGTTTTGTGATGTGAGCTGAGATTCTTAAAGTTTCAAGATTGAAAATATTGTTTGGCCAAATTTTCAAGTGGCCTGTATTTTTTCACATACAACTTTGGCACAGTGAAACCAATCACACGCTTCTTGAGAATTATCATCTAGTTATAAATGTGACAGAAACAGTCACTTGTGATAGAATTTCAGATCCAAATCCATCCCTTTGATCTGTGGGTGCACAAGCTGTCTAGTGGGAGATTCTAGATGCAGTGTGTCATAAATATAAAGGGAAGGGTAAACCCCTGTAAAATCCCTCCTGGCCAGAGGAAATCTCCTCTCACCTGTAAAGGGTTAAGAAGCTAAAGGTAACCTCGCTGGCACCTGACCAAAATGACCAATGAGGAGACAAGATAATTTCAAAAGCTGGGAGGAGGGAGAGAAACAAAGGGTATGTGTGTCTGTCTATATTTTGTCTTTGCCGGGGATAGACCAGGAATGAAGCCTTAGAACTTTTAGTAAGTAATCTAGCTAGGTACGTGTTAGATTATGATTTCTTTAAATGGCTGAGAAAAGAATTGTGCTGAATAGAATAACTATTTCTGTCTGTGTATCTTTTTTGTAACTTAAGGTTTTGCCTAGAGGGGTTCTCTATGTTTTGAATCTAATTACCCTGTAAAGTATTTACCATCCTGATTTTACAGGGGGGAATTTTTTTTATTTCTATTTACTTCTATTTCTATTAAAAGTCTTCTTGTAAGAAAACTGAATGCTTTTTCATTGTTCTCAGATCCAAGGGTTTGGGTCTGTGGTCACCTATGCAAATTGGTGAGGCTTTTTATCCAACATTTCCCTGGAAAGGGGGGGTGCAAGTGTTGGGAGGATTGTTCATTGTTCTTAAGATCCAAGGGTCTGGGTCTGTAGTCACCTAGGCAAATTGGTGAGGCTTTTTACCAAACCTTGTCCAGGAAGTGGGGTGCAAGGTTTCGGGAAGTATTTTGGGGGGAAAGACGTGTCCAAACAGCTCTTCCCCAGTAACCAGTATTTGTTTGGTGGTGGTAGCGGCCAATCCAAGGACAAAGGGTGGAATATTTTGTACCTTGGGGAAGTTTTGACCTAAGCTGGTAAAGATAAGCTTAGGAGGTTTTTTTCATGCAGGTCCCCACATCTGTACCCTAGAGTTCAGAGTGGGGGAGGAACCTTGACATGGTGGCAGAGTGGTGGGATTAACCTGAAATCATTTTGAGATCCAGTTGAGATTTTGTTGAACTAGAAATACAGATTTTTAAAAAGGAAGTCCAGAAGCAGCTGAAACTGAAAGCAGCTTGTTTTTTTTTCTCTGCTTTGTGGCCAAGCAGAGACAAAAGGGGATTATCTTTGTGAATTGCAGGTTTTCTTTGCCTGGAGGCAGGGTACTTAACTCCTGCAGGGAAATTCACAGTCTTCCAACCCAGAGTTTTTTTTTTTTCCCTAAAAGTAAGTAGAAGGGGGGGTGTTCTACCCATTTGCCTGGAGACAAAAGTGGCAAGGGTTTTTTTTTTTTGGATTTTGATTTTTTACAAGGAGCACAAGTTTAAAAAGGAAACTTGGTTTTTCTTTGGGCTGGGTAAACAGGTTTCAAAGTAGCTGGAAGTTTTTGCTTTGATTTGGGCCCAGAGCAGAGACAAGGGAATTGTTTTTTTTTTTTTTTTTTTTTTTTTTGTAGGCTGACAATCACTATCAGAGAATAGGTATTCTATTCCAGCACAGCAAAATTTTACAGCCAAGTTTTTTTTTTGTTTATTTCTAAACCTCGGGTGTAAAGTTAGTTAAAAACAGAGAGGTTAGAATGACAATATCTGCGGCTCGACTACGGCTGGAATTAGCCAGATTTCAGGCTGAGGAAAGACAAAGGGAACATGAAAGACAGATAGAACTCATGCGGCTGAAGAAGGAGGAGAAGGAACAAGAAAGGGAGGCAGCGAAAGAGGCAGCGAAAGAGGCAGAACAACACCAAGCGGCTGCTCACAGGAGAGCTATGGAAGCAAGGGACAAAGAGCTGGAGGAGAAGGAAAAAGAGAGGAAGTATGTGGAGGAGATAGAGAAGATAAAGGCTCAGGAGAATATCCCAACAAACCCTAGCTATCCTTCTCCAAGTACCACTTCCCATCCCAGAAAGTTCCCCACCTACAAAGCAGGCGATGATACTGAGGCCTTCCTAGAAAACTTCGAAAGGGCCTGCCTTGGGTACAACATCTCTACTGACCAATACATGGTAGAGCTGAGGCCGCAGCTCAGTGGACCCTTAGCTGAGGTGGCAGCTGAAATGCCTAAAGAACACATGAACAAGTATGAACTGTTTAAATCCAAGGCGAGAGTCAGAATGGGGATAACACCCGAGCAGTCTCGTCGGAGGTTCAGAGCCCTAAGGTGGAAACCAGATGTGTCATTTACCCGACATGCCTACCACATTGTGAAGCATTGGGAGGCCTGGATATCCGGAGCAAGTGTTGAATCTCCAGTAAATTTGCCCTTCCTAATGCAAATGGAACAATTCTTAGAGGGTGTTCCTGAGGAAATAGAAAGATACATCCTAGATGGGAAGCCCAAAACTGTAATCGAGGCAGGAGAGATTGGAGCCAGATGGGTGGAGGTGGCAGAGAAGAAAAAAACTGGTCGCAGTTGGAGCGGAGACCAGAAGGGACAACCCCAGACCACACCCTATTACCGGGGGCCGCCCAAAGCCCCACCTACCTCCCAAAGAACCCTCCAGACCCCTTATCGTCCCACCACCCCGTTCTCCAGCAACCCTCCTCGCCCCAGTGACCAGTCAGCTGGACGATGTTTTAAATGTAACGAGCTGGGGCATGTAAAGGCCAACTGCCCCAAGAACCCCAACAGATTACAGTTCATTGCACCGGAATCGCACCAGAGGTCCACAGGCCCAGATACCTCCCAGATACCCTTGGAGCGGAGGGAAACTGTGAGTGTGGGCGGGAAGAAGGTCACCGCGTGGAGGGACACCGGAGCACAAGTGTCAGCTATCCATGCTTCCTTAGTGGACCCCAATTTAATCAACCCAGAGATCCAAGTGACGATTCAACCCTTCAAGTCCAACTCTTTCGATTTGCCTACAGCCAAGTTGCCTGTCCAGTACAAGGGCTGGTCCGGAACGTGGACTTTTGCAGTCTATGATGATTATCCCATCCCCATGCTGTTGGGGGAAGACTTGGCCAATCATGTGAAGCAGGCCAAGAGGGTGGGAACGGTCACCCGCAGCCAGGCTAACCAAGCCGTGAGGCCTAGCTCTGTTCCGGAAACTTCTATCAGGACCCGGTCAGAGGTGATGGATCCGGACCCCAGACCAATGTCTGCAACAGCAGTAGTGGATCCAGTCCCAGAGACCCAGACGGAACCAGTCCCAGAACCGGAACCAGCCGAACAACCAACACCAGACCCATTGCCAGCACTGAATCCAGTACTTGCAACCTCAACACCAGAGGGCCCCACCGACCCTGAACCGACAGCAGCCGATAACCCGACACAAGAGGCTCAGCCGGAGCCTGAATCCCAACATAGTTCACCAGCGGAGAGCGGTTCACAGTCAACAGAAACAGCCCCATCCCCTATATCGCTTCCAGAGGGACCAAGCCTAGGTCCACAATCCAATAAGGAACTGATGTCTCCAGCATCAAGGGAACAGTTCCAGACCGAACAGGAAGCAGATGAAAGCCTCCAGAGAGCTTGGACGGCGGCACGGAGCCACCCACCGCCTCTCAGCTCTTCTAATCGATCCAGGTTTGTTGTAGAAAGAGGACTTTTATACAAGGAAACTCTTTCTGGTGGACACCAGGAAGACTGGCATCCTCAGAGACAGTTGGTAGTTCCAACTAAATACCGGGCCAAGCTCTTGAGCTTAGCCCATGATCACCCTAGTGGCCATGCTGGGGTGAACAGGACCAAAGACCGTTTGGGGGGGTCATTCCACTGGGAGGGAATGGGCAAGGATGTTTCTACCTATGTCCAGTCTTGTGAGGTGTGCCAAAGAGTGGGAAAGCCCCAAGACCAGGTCAAAGCCCCTCTCCAGCCACTCCCCATCATTGAAGTTCCATTTCAGCGAGTAGCTGTGGATATTCTGGGTCCTTTTCCGAAAAAGACACCCAGAGGAAAGCAGTACATACTGACTTTCATGGATTTTGCCACCCGATGGCCGGAAGCAGTAGCTCTAAGCAACACCAGGGCTAAAAGTGTGTGCCAGGCACTAGCAGACATTTTTGCCAGGGTAGGTTGGCCCTCCGACATCCTCACAGATGCAGGGACTAATTTCCTGGCAGGAACTATGAAAAACCTTTGGGAAGCTCATGGGGTAAATCACTTGGTTGCCACTCCTTACCACCATCAAACAAATGGCATGGTGGAGAAGTTTAATGGAACTTTGGGGGCCATGATACGTAAATTCGTAAATGAGCACTCCAATGATTGGGACCTAGTGTTGCAGCAGTTGCTCTTTGCCTACAGAGCTGTACCACACCCCAGTTTAGGGTTTTCCCCATTTGAACTTGTATATGGCCGTGAGGTTAAGGGGCCATTGCAGTTGGTGAAGCAGCAATGGGAGGGATTTACACCTTCTCCAGGAACTAACATTCTGGACTTTGTAACCAACCTACAAAACACCCTCCGAACCTCTTTAGCCCTTGCTAAAGAAAACTTACAGGATGCTCAAAAAGAGCAAAAAGCCTGGTATGATAAACATGCCAGAGAGCGTTCCTTCAAAGTAGGGGACCAGGTCATGGTCTTAAAGGCGCTCCAGGCCCATAAAATGGAAGCATCGTGGGAAGGGCCATTCACGGTCCAGGAGCGCCTGGGAGCTGTTAATTATCTCATAGCATTCCCCACCTCCAACCGAAAGCCTAAGGTGTACCATATTAATTCTCTAAAGCCCTTTTATTCCAGAGAATTAAAGGTTTGTCAGTTTACAGCCCAGGGAGGAGACGACGCTGAGTGGCCTGCAGGTGTCTACTACGAAGGGAAATGTGCTGGTGGTGTGGAAGAGGTGAACCTCTCCATGACCCTTGGGCGTATGCAGCGACAGCAGATCCAGGAGCTGTGCACTAGCTACGCGCCAACGTTCTCAGCCACCCCAGGACTGACTGAACGGGCATACCACTCCATTGACACAGGTAATGCTCGCCCAATTAGAGTCCAACCTTACCGGGTGTCTCCTCAAGCTAAAACTGCTATAGAACGGGAGATCCGGGATATGTTACAGATGGGTGTAATCCGCCCCTCTGAAAGTGCATGGGCATCTCCAGTGGTTCTAGTTCCCAAACCAGATGGGGAAATACGTTTTTGCGTGGACTACCGTAAGCTAAATGCTGTAACTCGCCCAGACAACTATCCAATGCCACGCACAGATGAACTATTAGAGAAACTGGGACGGGCCCAGTTCATCTCTACCTTGGACTTAACCAAGGGGTACTGGCAGGTACCGCTAGATGAATCTGCCAAGGAAAGGTCAGCCTTCACCACACATCTCGGGCTGTATGAATTTAATGTACTCCCTTTCGGGCTGCGAAATGCACCCGCCACCTTCCAAAGACTTGTAGATGGTCTCCTAGCAGGATTAGGAGAATATGCAGTCGCCTACCTTGACGATGTGGCCATATTTTCGGATTCCTGGGCAGACCACCTGGAACATCTACAAAAAGTCCTTGAGCGCATAAGGGAGGCAGGACTAACTGTTAAGGCTAAGAAGTGTCAAATAGGCCTAAACAGAGTGACTTACCTTGGACACCAGGTGGGTCAAGGAACTATCAGCCCCCTACAGGCCAAAGTGGATGCTATCCAAAAGTGGCCTGTCCCAAAGTCAAAGAAACAGGTTCAATCCTTCTTAGGCTTGGCCGGTTATTACAGACGATTTGTACCGCACTACAGCCAAATCGCCGCCCCACTGACAGACCTAACCAAAAAGAAACAGCCAAATGCGGTTCAGTGGACCGAAAAGTGTCAGAAGGCCTTTAACAAGCTTAAAGCGACACTCATGTCTGACCCTGTACTAAGGGCCCCAGACTTTGACAAACCGTTCCTAGTAACCACAGATGCGTCCGAGCGTGGTGTGGGAGCAGTTTTAATGCAGAAAGGACCTGATCAAGAATTCCACCCTGTAGTGTTTCTCAGCAAAAAACTGTCTGAGAGGGAAAGCCACTGGTCAGTCACTGAAAAAGAATGTTACGCCATTGTCTACGCTCTGGAAAAGCTACGCCCATATGTTTGGGGACGGCGTTTCCACCTGCAAACCGACCATGCTGCACTGAAGTGGCTTCACACGGTCAAAGAAAATAGCAAAAAACTTCTTCGGTGGAGTTTAGCTCTCCAAGATTTTGATTTTGACATCCAACACATCTCAGGAGCTTCTAACAAAGTGGCTGATGCACTCTCCCGTGAAAGTTTCCCAGAATCAACTGGTTAAAATCGTCCTTGAGATGTAGAAAATATTGTTAGTCTTTATGTACTTGGTAGTATATTTAGAGATGCATGTGTCTTATTAACTCTGTTTTTCCTAGAGCTCCAGGAAGAAATCCCAGCCAGTGTTTCACCCTAGCTGAGATTTGGGGGGCGTGTCATAAATATAAAGGGAAGGGTAAACCCCTGTAAAATCCCTCCTGGCCAGAGGAAATCTCCTCTCACCTGTAAAGGGTTAAGAAGCTAAAGGTAACCTCGCTGGCACCTGACCAAAATGACCAATGAGGAGACAAGATAATTTCAAAAGCTGGGAGGAGGGAGAGAAACAAAGGGTATGTGTGTCTGTCTATATTTTGTCTTTGCCGGGGATAGACCAGGAATGAAGCCTTAGAACTTTTAGTAAGTAATCTAGCTAGGTACGTGTTAGATTATGATTTCTTTAAATGGCTGAGAAAAGAATTGTGCTGAATAGAATAACTATTTCTGTCTGTGTATCTTTTTTGTAACTTAAGGTTTTGCCTAGAGGGGTTCTCTATGTTTTGAATCTAATTACCCTGTAAAGTATTTACCATCCTGATTTTACAGGGGGGAATTTTTTTTATTTCTATTTACTTCTATTTCTATTAAAAGTCTTCTTGTAAGAAAACTGAATGCTTTTTCATTGTTCTCAGATCCAAGGGTTTGGGTCTGTGGTCACCTATGCAAATTGGTGAGGCTTTTTATCCAACATTTCCCTGGAAAGGGGGGGTGCAAGTGTTGGGAGGATTGTTCATTGTTCTTAAGATCCAAGGGTCTGGGTCTGTAGTCACCTAGGCAAATTGGTGAGGCTTTTTACCAAACCTTGTCCAGGAAGTGGGGTGCAAGGTTTCGGGAAGTATTTTGGGGGGAAAGACGTGTCCAAACAGCTCTTCCCCAGTAACCAGTATTTGTTTGGTGGTGGTAGCGGCCAATCCAAGGACAAAGGGTGGAATATTTTGTACCTTGGGGAAGTTTTGACCTAAGCTGGTAAAGATAAGCTTAGGAGGTTTTTTTCATGCAGGTCCCCACATCTGTACCCTAGAGTTCAGAGTGGGGGAGGAACCTTGACACAGTGATACCAGAGTAATATAGAGAAAGGCTATTATATGTGATGATGCCTCTGTAAAATAAAATAAAGGCTGGATTCACTCCTCAAAATAAGTATGTCACCTCCACAACTGGTTAAGGATTTAGATTAGTAAATTCTAAATCACGTCATTCATAAGGGAAAAGGTTTATGTGAGTCCAAGCAAGCCAATTTCTTCTAATAGGGTTAAATCAGATGCCCCTAATAAAAGTAAAACATAATTGAAGGTTATATTAGATTAGTTTTAAATATAGGTTATTTTTTTCAAATTAAATATATTGGGGGAAATTTTCTGCATATGTAAACATGTGGAGTCCATATGACTCAAGTACAGCTGTAACAGAGCAGAATTTGTCATATTGTCTAAAATCAGTAGTACAAGTTTGATCCATATTTACATCCTGTCCATTCCCACAGAAACTGATTTACTCTCTCTCTCCTAAAACCTTGGAAACATGAGGAGGCCATTACTCAGAGATGGAAAGAAAATAATCTGTCACAGTTTAACCCAGGTTATAACCCTGTCTATGATTTGAGGGCAGTGCATGTCCCACGAAAAAAGGATGCAGATCCCCTGAGCTTGATTTTAGAGAACTTTAATGTTACTCCTAGATATCTGATGAGATTACTTGTCAAATTGGGTAGACATGCTCAGAATTGATGCTGATCTATAGGTATAGGGGGAGGGAAGGGAAAACTGGAAGCTCAAAACATCTCAAAATTAGCTTGCTGAAAAATAATATCTGTTTTATATGAAAATATAAAGTCCATTGTTTTCATGAGTTTGAAGCCATTGAAATCCATAAAACTTGCATGGTTGAAAACCAAACATTTGCACTGACTGGAAACTAAAATTGATGTTACAATATTTCTATATTTTTTAAAAAAAAATTGACAAGTTACTGTTAGCAAGTGATAAAGACACATTAGTACATAACAATATTTGCAACTTTAGCTCAGTACATTTAGTACTCAGTACTTTAGCTCAGTACATTTTGTTTTGTATTAAATCCTCACCAATTTCCAGCTCATTTACAAGCACAAGGGGAAAAATTAAAATCATTACAAAATTAGTTAAATCGCTAAATCTTACTTGTTCATGATGGGAGCATGTTTATAAAGCTGCAATCAGTGAAATTGCAAATATGTTTTGCCCAGAGAGTGCAATTTTTTGGCTTGCTTGTGTGTACTGATTTTGAAACATATGTAACTAAATGTCATCCTAACGGATTGCTATTCCTGATTTACCATTTGCTATTACATGCATTCTGTTAATTACTAGTCTTGCTATTAGCCACTGAGCTCTTGTATAAAAATGAACCTAATGCCTCCCCCTTTCTGATAATAATCCAGCAAAATAATATATTTTCCACAGATTTAACAGTTTTCCATGTTGATATATTTCTTTGCAGTCCCTAGGGAATTCATTTCTCAATAGTATTACCAGGCACTAGAGTATAATGCTTGACTTATTTTCCCATCAAATATTGTTCTATGCCTACATGGTGTTTTTTATTTGTTGCTGTCTAGAAGATGCAGAACTGACCTGCCTGTTCAACGTACAGGACTCATGCCTGCAAGCACTGAGACTATCACTGTGCCTTTACTTGTCAAATCAGCAGTCTCATCTGCAGAAATGCATTCTGACTGAGTAAGCCGCAGGTAGACAATGCTTAATTCTCCATTACAAAATCTTCCAGGAATGCAGGAGAGATTCTGCTGGAGGCCATCCAGCCTGACAGTACCCTATTATCCTAACACACTGTTTACTCTATTCCTGGTTTCAGTTGGCCTTATTCAGTCTGATAATCACATCAGAGGCTTCCCTTGTGTATCACTGTAGACCAGTTCACAGACTATTTATGTTCGACTGTTAGTACAAGACCCAATGTATTTGCCTCTTTCTACCCTCATTGTCTACCTATGAAGATATGCAGTTTAGGAGCTTTTTCTATGGTTAATTGAGTTATTACCAAGTAAAAAGCTATTCCCGTTGCAGTTGTTTTGGGTGTGTATGTGTATGTGCATAGTAAATGAAAGGAGAAATAAGTGTTGATTAGGAAGAGATTATGATCATTAGTTACTTTTTCATGACTGATGTCAGGGTTCCTTCCCCACTCTGAAGTCTGTGGTACAGATGTGGGGACCTGCATGAAAGACCCCGAAGCTTATTTCTACCAGCTTAGGTTAAAATTTTCCCAAGACACAAAATTTCCCATATCTGGGATTCAGTGTGCTGCCACCACCGAGCGATTTAACAAAGAATCAGGGAAGTGACCACTTGGAGATATCTTCCCCAAAAATATCCCCCCAAGTCTTACACCCCCTTTCCTGGGAAGGCTTGAGAATAAACAAGATGAGTACAGACCAGCCTTGCGTTTTTAGGACCCTAAAAACCCAATCAGATTCTTAAAAAACAGAACTTTATTAGAAGAACAAAAAAAGATACAAGAACAACTCTGTAAGATTAGAATGGAAGATAATCTCACAGGCAGTCAGATTCAAAACATAGAGAATCCATCTAGGCAAAACCTTAAGTTACAAAAAGACACAAAGACAGGGATACACATTCCCTCCAGCACAACGAATTTCACAAGCTAAAAACAAAAGAAAATCCAACACATTTTCTAGCTAGATTACTTATTAACTCTATAGGAGTTGGATTGCTTGCTTTCTTGATCTGTCCCTGGAAGAAGCATCACACAAACAGACAGAGAAAGCCTTTCCCCCTCTCCCACCTCCAGATTTGAAAGTATTTTGTCCCCTTATTGGTCATTTTGGTCAGGTGCGAGACAGGTTACTTGAGCTTCTTAACCCTTTACAGGTAAGATGATTTTATAATACTGTATCACAGCTTCTTAACTCCTTCCCTTTATATTTATGACAACTGAGAAAATACATTTTTGTCTTCCTGCTGATAAGGTGTAAAACATAAACAAAATTTTAACTAAACTGATGCTTTGAAAACAAAGAAAATAAAAATAGAAAGTTAAAAATACCAATTGTATTTCACATCATAGATTGTTCTATTCTGAAATTGGTTACTAACATTGGCACACATTCCACAGAACCAAATCATTGATTTTGCACATCTTGTACACACAAGCAGATCTTTCTGTATAAAAAAAAACTATTCTTCTTAACCTTTAAAGGAAGAAATCCTTTAATATTCACGTTTTGAACATGTTGTTATAAGGTTGAAGATATTTTTCAGTATATCTCATTTAGAATTTTTTAATGAAAATTTGAGGTTTTAAAAAGTATGTTGGTGATATAAAATCATATTTTCCAAAATCCAGCATGATTCTAATTGTACCTTAATGAATCCAGGGAAAAGAATGTGGCTTTGGAAAGTTCAGCTGCGATTCTGAGAGGGACCAAAGTACAGTTAAGTCCCAGACTTCAGTTGAAATTCAATGGAAGTTAGGTACTGAACACCCTTTTGAAAATTCCAGACTTTAATTTGTGAAAATGTTTTAAATGTTCAATGAGACAAGGTGAGTGAGGTAATATCTTTTACTGGACCAACTTCTGTTGGTGAGAGAGACAAGCTTTCGAGCTTACACAGAGCTTTTCTTTAGGTCTAGGAAATGTACTCAGAATGTCACAACTAAAGACAAGGTGGAACAAATTGTTTAGAATAAGTAAGCACATTTTTCAAGAGATCATTCAAGGTGAAGTGGACTGTTAACACTCCTTCAGTCTTAGGGGGAAAGGGTAGCTGGGGGTGGTGGTTGTTAATGGCTTATAGTTTGTTGTAGTAAGCCTTAAATCCAGTGTCTCTATTCAGTCCATGGTTTTTAGTGTCCAGCAAATTATGAATTTAAGCTCATAGACTTGTCTTTTGAAATCATTGTGCAGATTTCTTTTGAGGATGAGGATTAAGAGGTCATCTGTCCAGTGGCTGAAAATATTGTTGCTATATCTCAAGTATATCATTGGCTTTGTGGTGAATTTGTCCAGATATTCTTTCTGAAGGTGGCCCATGAAGAGGTTGGCATACCAGAGAACCATCTTAGTACCCAGGGCTGTTCCCATAATTTAAACAAAATGTTTGTTGTTGAATGTAAAATTGTTATGGATGAGGATAAAATGGATGAATGTCTTTGGGGTGGATATCTGAGTGTTGTCCATTGTCTTGTAGATATTTGAGGCCAGCAACAATGTCATTGTTGTTGAGGGATGTTGGTGTATAGGGAGGCAACATCCAGGGTGGCAAGGAAGGTTTTCTGAGGGAGGTTGTTAATGTTACAGAGTTTCTGGAGGAAGTCAGTTGGGTCCTGGAGGAACCTGGCCCTTTGTATGGTGAGCTGTTTGAAGATGGTTTCTATGAGTCCCGGTATTCCTTCAGTAAGTGTCATGACCATGTATGATACATCTGCCTTGGTTCCCTTCTTTGTATATCTTAAGAAGCATGAAGAAGGTCCCTGGGGTGGGTTTGTAGGGGATGAGGTGGTAGAGTTTTATCTGCCAGTTGTTTGGGGAAGGATCTGATGATGTCTTTAAATTCCTTGGTAAACTGTGGTGTGGGGTCTTCTTTAAGTTCTTGATAGTAGGTGATCTTGAAAAATTGTCAGCAGGCCCATGAACATTGTCATGGTGGTTGAGGATCATGGATGGCACCTCCTTGTCTGATGGTTTGATCACTATCTGGTGGTTGTATCTCAGGGACTGTATAGCTGTCCTCTCAACAGTGGAGACATTGTGGCAGATGTGATGTTTGTTATGGATTTCACAGTTAATTTTTTTTCCTGAAGCAATTGATGTAATGATTAGAGTGTGGTTTCATACACTGGGAAATCTCCAGGCAGATGATTAGTTTTTCTTATGACTGTTGGTAGAGTTGTAGTCAATGTTCCCTCTAATTTTTGACAGGACGTGTGAGCAAAAAATTTCTTCTGTGCAAATTTTTGACAGGCTGTGTGCACAAAAAAATTATTCTGTGCAAATTGTTGTGCTTCTGTGCAAATTTTTGTGTGCATGGTGTTTCACCGTGTGTGCGGGGTTTAGGATCTGTGCGCGCGCGAGCACGCACACAGCTTAGAGGGAACAGTGGTCGTAGTTATTGTGGATGGTGATGTAATTGTTATGAAAAAAACCTTTATGGCCAAGTTGGTGGAATAACTGTTCCAGTTATCCACGTTATTCTGGTATCAAGTTCTGTGGTTGGGCACAAGTCCAGTCCCTTGGAGAATACAGTTAATTTAGTTCCAGTGAAGGACAGTCTTGATAAATTTATGATGTTGCAGTGTTGTGTAGTGTCCATGTGGTGGGTCCGGATGCCACGGTTTCTCTGGGAGATGGTGTTCTGTGGGTTGTGGAGCTGTTGTAGGTGGTTCTACTTTTGGGTTTTGTATTGAATAGACATCATCAGGGGTATTTTTATATAGTGGTGTTGTGTTTCTTTCATGATTTCCAGATAGTTAACCTGATTTGTTTCTTCCAGTGTATGAGAGCATGTGATAATTCCTTGTTTGAGACGATCCCTTCTGGAGTATGTGAAGTACAGTAAGTGGTCCCTCAGTTTTTCTGAAGTCCTTCTGCAGAGCTGTTCAGCATGTTTGGAGATGTATCTAGTAGTCAGAGGTTTATAGATGGTGAGACATCTGGGGATGATGTTTTGTTTCTTGCATTTGCTTAGGAAGTAGATGTCTCTGTTAAGTTTTTCTTCCTTTTTCTACAAGTTGTGGTGTTTCCATTTCAGATGCCAACATTCAGTATCTTCCAGTTTTGTTTTAACCATATTGGTTCTAGGATATTACAGAAACAAGCTGGATGAGTTAATATATTTTATTGGACCAACTTCTGTTGGTGAGACAGATTTCACAGTTAATTTTTTTGAGCTTAAACAGAGATCTTCTTCAGGTCTAGTAAATGTACTCAGAATGTCACAGCTAAATACAAGGTGGAACAGATTGTTTATCATAAGTAAACACATACTCCAAGCTAAGTTACCTGTAAGCTGCACGGCCACATGGCCACGCAGCAGCCTATTTAGTGCTGTGAAGGTGCTCAAGCAACCCACCTGTGGACCACCCGGGGAGCACCCTCATCACTAGCCCCACCCTAGAGCCCACACTCCCAGCTGGAGTCCCCTCACCTCACCACGCCAACCCTCTGCCCCAGCCCTGAGCCCCTCATCCCCGGCCCCACAGAGTCCACATCCCCAACCAGAGCCCTCGCACCCCTGCACCTCAACCTTCTGCCCCAGCCCTAAGCCCCCTCCCACACTCGGAACCCCTCAGCCCCCCCCCACCACATGAATTTTGTTATGTGCACCAATACAAAGGTCATGTATCACGCATCACCTCCATATTGGTGCACATAATAAAATTCATTCCACACATGGGTGGGAAAAATTAGAGGGAATGCTGATGCCAAGATACCATTCAAGGTGAAGTAGCCCATTAACACCCCTCCAGTCATGGGAGGGGGCGGTGTGAAGGAGTTTGTTTGTGTAGACAAGCACTCAGTCAGGGTGTCAGATCTCTTCCTCCCTTTTCACGCCCCCATCACAAGATCTCCAAGTTCCAAAGCCCTATTTAAATCTTCCCTTGCTGAACTTCTTATTAGGCCTGATAGAAACCATCCCTCCAATATCCTAAAACCTGTTAACATGGTTCTGGTAAGCTGATATCTTCATGTAACGTTTCAATGAAATTGAAACATTTTGTTCCTATTTTCACCTTTTATCATTTAAAAAAATATATATTTTGTATAAAAACAATGAATTCAGTTTTGAAAAGTCATTTGAAATGAAAAATCAAAGACTTCCATTCTGGAAATGGGATACTTTGACATTAATACAATGCTTTTTTTTTCCTAAACTTCATTATGCCAGAATTGACCAGGTTTTCTAAATATTTTGATTTCTATTTGTTTATTAATTTTTGATGGAAAACTGTTGGGACCAAAATTTCTAACCAGCTCTATTCTGGGATTGAGGCATGCAAATTAACTGGAGGTGAAGTACACAAACAAACTGTGATGACTTGTTCTGGTACCACTGATGATTGCCTTCTGCACCAAAGGCATGCTCTGTGGAAATCGGGCTTTTTCCAATGTTCTAGTTTTCTGATGTTCATCAAAAATCAATAGTGTTCTTCCCAGTGATGCCTAGAACGTTACCTGAAATATAGGAATTGCCGTCAAGTTGAGTATTAGTCCTCACTTCACTTAACTAATTAAAAAAAAAAAACAACTATGTAGGTTACTCTCAAGTAGTGGACAGGTAAATTAATGACTTTCCTTCAAAGAAGCTGTGATTCAATGAGGCATTACTTAAGCACCTACATAATTTAAAGGAAGGGAACAACCCCACTTAGTTTAATAGAACTATTCACATGCTTAGAATAAAGGGTGTGCTTAAGTTCTTTGCTGAACTGGGACAAGGGTTTCCTATATATTCTTGTGGTGGATTTTGCAATACTGTATCCAATTATTGCTCCATTTTGTCAAATATCTTGCTTGCAATTTCTGGTGACTCAGGGGAAGATAAGGCAGCAAAGGCAGTGTGTGTTGCTTTGGGCCAAATTCTGCTTTCAGTTCCATGAGTATATATCCCGATAATACCTCTACTGACTTTATTAAAGTTACTCTGCATTTACACTGGTAGAAATTAATATAGAATTTTACCCCAGATACATTAGATATCAGTAAAATGACCAAACCGTATCCCTGGACCCTGATCTACCCCACCAGAAAAGATTAAAGATTAAACAGAGAGATATGTTGTCTTGTCTGAAAAGCTACTTCCCAAATTGGGTAATGTTTCTGGAGTTTTCCTTAGATAGAAAAGATTCAAAAGATATCAGAATAACTACATTTGTTAAGCAAGAATCATATTTTTCATAGAAGGCCATTTTGTATAAGCTCAAATGTGTGTTTAGTAAACACAAAGGAATCAGCAAAGATGATAAATGGGTTATCTAAATAGAATGTAACATGGAAGTCCATTGGAAAACATGGATCTTAGTGACAGCTAAGTGAGTCCTGGGATATTCAGTATAAAAACCTTTAATACTTCTATTATGTTGAACAGTTCAGTCAAGATATTCTAATGTTTTGAAAAATAAATGAGAGGTAAATAAGTAGTCAGGTCTCATACCTCTGTGGATCTGAAGACTTAACACAATCTTGCAGCTGGGTTTCTGTAATGAATGGCAATTAGTTTAATAAACTGGGGAGCAAAACGAAACCATTGAAGGGTAGAAAATAAGTAGTCCCATTCAACTTGAGCAAATGCTTTTCCTTTGTTAATGGAAAGCTCCACTGCAGGGAAGAGAAACTTCTGGCTAAATGAATAATATGGCTAAGGTATCAGTACAGAATCTGTGTTTTAAGTTTAATAAATCTGACCTAAGAATGAGAGATAATATAGTGAAATTACAAGTTTGATTCTAGAGGCTAAGACTTTAACTAATAGCATGAAATGATAATTAGCAAGAGAAACAGGGTGATCGATGGCACAAATGAGCACTTCCCTAAATCTGGATTTGGAATTAAAGTAATCATTCCTTCAGTGATGAGCCCTAGGGCTATTTTTCAATTCAAGAGCTTTAAACAACAATTTAAATGTGGAAGAGCTAGCATTTTTCTAATATAAACAGTTGTAACTAACAGAGTAACTTTTTTATAGTTATTTGGTCAGAAGGGGTTTTGATGATGAATCCTCTTTTAAAGGGACTTGCTCTCTCGTATGATTATAAATATATATTTGTTTAAATAACACTGTATTGACCAAGGGCTTGATTCAAAATGTCTTCAGTAATTTCATAGTCCACAAGTAAATCAAATGAAGTGATTATTTCACTATTCATTTCTTTCTTCTTCTTCTTTTTTGTAGAAAAGTATCTGAACATTTGAGTAAGAAACAAGTTGTCGAGGACTTGAATCCCCGACGGCACGGTTCGTTGTCTGACCGAAGAGAGACAGGCGACACCAGCAAGGTCCAAACACAAAGCTCTTTACTGAAGAGTGTACACAACAATAGAGAGCAGCCCGTTTCCAAGGAGAACCAGCAGCCTCTAAGTAAAACGAATAGGTTTTTATAAACAGTTCCGTCGCGTCACAAATTTATTCATAAAGCAGCCCACCTCTCCCCTATATTAGGTAAAATCCGCTTACTCTATTATGCATGCACTTTTACCCCCTATTGTATATAACTTTTAGCAAATTACAATGCTGCACTAACTATCTTATCGGTATGGGTGTCAACCAGGAGATGAGGAGTTAAAACAGACATAACACAGGAACAGGGAGTGGAAAACAACGCCTCTATATTTCAAGGACCGTTCCCAGCCAGAACATCTGGTAAAAACATGCACGAATGCAAGCCTCCCCTTTTTTTCTTACTCCCTGTAACTTTAACAAATATCCCTTCATTCTACTTTCAGAGACTTTCCCAGCAGCCTCTCTTAGCCTGACTTTGGTTCGGTTGACATAACTGTTTCATATTTAACTTTTTTTACTTAACAAAGTGTTAGTATCTGTTAATAAATACTAACCCTTTTAGTCTTTTCTTTCTGTATATTTGATTTATTTATTTATTGCCTATTCTTTAGAATCCTTATGATATTACAAAAAGGGCATGTCTGAATTCTAAGGCCCAAAACACTGGTCCTTGACCGATAACTAATCCTATTCAGGAATTTTATGCATTAGACTGTATCTAATATTCCTCTGCACCTCTATGTCCATAGAACTACAAATAATCTGAGAAACCATCCCTTAACATATATATTATTGATTAAATAAGCATGTATAAACATGGGAAACTGTTAAGGGATGATTGTCACAGCAGATAGGGAAAATTGATTCTGGGGGATGAAGGACTCACTGAAATATATTATCTTGAAGAATTGTTAGTCCTCTTAGCTGTTAGTAATTATGCCTTCACACGTAAATTAGGTAAAGTTGTGAATGTATAGAAATTACATCAGATTGTATGTTCTTTTGGCAAAGAGCATTTCTTTTTCTAAAACCCTATATAGTGACACTAGTATGGGAACTTAGTTAGCGAATGAAACTGTGTGTCCTTCCAGAGACAGTGAAGGAGAGAGACAGAGCCAGCTTTTGATCTGACAGCAAAGGGTGGTAATATACCTATTCTTTCTATATTCTGTATGTTGCTTCACTAACCTCTGATTGATAAACTTTGATTAAATAATTCCAATTGAGCCTGTTATTCAACAATCTTGAGTCATCATTAACTCAGGCACACAACACAAGGACTCAGAGGTATTTTTGTGAGTTACAGTGCCTCCCAAGGCTACTTCTGGATTGTTGCAGGTCTCATAGCATGTGTTGCTTAGATTGTCTAAAATCAGAATCTTGACTAGTGTGTCTTTGGGCTGGGAGATGACAGTAACAAGTTAGAGCTAACTTCTTCTCTAAGACACATGTACACAACTCCCAGTGCCGCACATGTGTGTATCTCAGGGTAGAATTTGGCTCTACGTGTTTGCTAAAAACAGCAATTATGTCTTTGAAAAATCATTTGATGGAGAACAGATTCCTTCAGAAACCATTTTCCGGATAACTTTTCTGAGTCAGTTTCTGACACATGAATCTCTTGGAGAAATGCTACAGAGTATTTAGTTCATTTTTGAAATGTAAGGGCTTATTTTTTTTCCTATTAATGGTAGTCTTTAGCCCTTCATCTTCTCAAGAAAGAAAATGTTTATATTGTGAATCTGTAATGTAGCAGTAAAAGTCTGTCTGATAACAGAAAGAATAATGAAAAGGTACAACATTTGAGAAAAGGAAATAATCATGATAAAGTACAAAAATCAATGAAAGGGAACATCCATGAAGAAAAAAACTGTTGTAAACAAAGAAATAGCCACATGAGGAACAATAGAAGTAACAGGAAAACAGACATAAGAAGAAATAATACTTAAGGAGAAAATAATGGGAAAATGACATTTTAATGCATAAATATAGGGACGGTTATCAAAGTTACCAGTATAAAAATATTTTTTGCTTGTTAGATAGATTTTTATGTAGTGCATTGTTGTTAATTATATAAAGTTAAATTTTCACTGAGACTGCAACAGCAGCGTAATAAGCCATTATAACTCTTGATATTCTTGTAAAATGTTTAATCCCTTTTCGAAGCCTGCTAAACTCCTGGGCCTCAATGATATTTTGTTGCAATAAATTCCACAGTTTAAATGTGCATTGCATATAAAAAAGTGATATCTTTGGTAGTTCTGATTTTTCAATCTTTGGGTTACATTGAAAACCCTGCTTTTGGGGAGAAATGAAGAAGGATATTAACCCTGCTGCTTCTCCAGGGGAAAGGGCATCACTGGGATAGAAACCAACCTGTATCTGTGCTTGATGGGTTTCCTGGTGACTGTAGGAAATCATGGTACGGAAACACCATATGTAATCACACGGCTCATTCAGCACTTACCAAGGTCATTTTCCTAATATGGCAAGGTGAAACTAACAGGGTAACCTATTTATAATGATTTGGTCATGAGACATTTAATGATGAATCCTCTTTAAAAGGGACTGCGTCCCAAGTAGTCCCTCAGTAAAGGGAGAAAGTGAGTCTGGCAGGAGCATAGTGAGAAACATCACCCAAGGTCAGACAAAGGCATCAATATATGGAATAGGACTTCTGGAGACTGGGGGGTAAGTCTTGAAGTCCCTGGAGGGACTTTTCCCTTTAATGTTAAGAAACAAGGTAGGAAGAGATGGAAGTCAATTCTATTGAATATATGGTGGTAGTGGAAGAGTATAATTCATATGGGACACTGAAGCTGAAGAGTGGTGGTTACATATTACATGAGCTGTGCAAACAGGGCTGGATTTTTAAAACTCCGTGCACTATGGGTCATTCAGAATTGTGGAGATAGGACTTGAATGTTCTTGGAGCTAAAGGAAATCTCTTGTGGCTGTGGGCAACAGAGGGCCTATGACATACAATCAAACAGTTTTGGCTCCATTCAAAAAAAAGAAAAAAGAAAAAAGGACATGCTGCAAATATATCATACCCAGTTTATTACAGTACTTTGTGTGTTGATGGCTGCTTTTATCCAGGGTTCTCAAAACACTTTACAAACATTAATTTCCCCCCATGATCTGTAGGTACATTATGTGTCATTATCCCAGATAAATGAGCGAGAAAGAGAAAGAGAGAGAGCGGCATTAAGTAAATCATCCAGAATGATGCAATAGGTTAAAAATGTGATGCATTGGTAGGACTGGAGTAGAAAAGTGGTGTGACTAGGGGGGTACACCCATAAATGGGACACAGACGGACACTGCAGATCAGGTTGAATTGAGATTTTCACCATGGATTTCCTCGGACTTTTCCCTGACAAACCTCCAGATCTGGATAATTCCTGGATTACCTAAATTGAAGCATTAGATTCCACAAAAAAGGAAAAACAGCAGGATTCTGGATGAGGATAGAGTAGCAGTCTCAGGTCAGACCCCCTGTAGTCACTTCCATGACCCGGGTTTTCCTTTTATCCAGTTACCTAGTTCCTTTAGGAACAGTTTCTGTGACGAACCTATGGTTGAAGTTCTGGACAGAGCCAACAAGCAGGTCCAGTATCAATGACAGAGGAACTTGCGGTTGGAGGAAAGGCATGCTGCAAGGGCAGGAGGAAAGGCTCAGGCTGGCTGCACAGCTTGAGGTCAGGGTTTCAGCTTGGGAACAGGCGCTTGTTTCACAGTTTCTGGACCAGGAACTGTAGCTAAGGGAGGAGGGCAGAGCTCAGCAGAAAGAGCTGTTTGAGTGGCTCATATCACTCATGATTACAAGACTAGCAGCTCCTGCTGCATCACGCACACCACAGGCTGAGTTCCCTCCACACTATCCTGTGCTGCAGTTCAGAAGCAGCTTGGAAGACTCCATAGCTGGGTGGCACCTGAAATTAGGCCCCATGAAATTAGGCCTAGGCAGAGCAACCTGGCCTCATGAAGTCTTTCATAATTATCCACTCCCCTGTAGCTGCCTCCACCTACCTCCCACAGTTCACATGCATGGAAAACAGGGAAAGAAGGGAAAGAACCAGTGGCCAGGAGACATACCATAGTAGAGGGTTTCTGTCTTGTACATGGTTTCACTGGTTGCACTTGTTCATGCACTTTGTCTTTATTGTTTTGTTTTATTTTGTTTTCCAGTCTTGTGTTACTAGTGTTTTGATGTTGCAATGGCAGCTGGCTTGCCTGGCAATGGGCGAATCTTGTATTTTTCTAATACATGTTTAGAAATAACGCTTATTTTTATTTCATCAATAAAGTATATTGCTATTACTGCTTCGTATCATAAGATGTGTATTCAAAATAATAAAGGTAATCACATGATACGTGTGGAATTAGTAGACAGGAATTTGTATGCAACGACTATCCCTCAGTATAGTTATCTATAGCAATTCATACTCCAGTCACTTCCTTACAGTACTCCACACTGTGAATAACTCCCCTCCCCTCATTTCATAAGAGGTCTTGTCGTTCATAAACACGTTGCACGACACTATTATGCACACTCCTCCCTAAGCACCTCACCCCTCCCGTAATCAATGAGCCCCCAAACCCACCCACCCCAGCACATTTATACAGGTACTATTTAAGGTGGGAGCAAAAGCATCCCTAACGTCTTTGGTCGGGTGCATCCAGCTCCAGCTGTGGTAGTGCACTTTCTGGCTGAGTGTTCTGATGCAGCAGCCCCTTGCTGTCATAGGTCCATTCCGGGAAATCGCTCACCTCTATTATTTCACTCAGCAATTTGACTGCCCTATTTTCCCTGCAATGTTAACTTACTTCTTGCTTGTTCTGTTTTCCCTTCACAGATATGAGCATCAGTAAGTTAAAATTGCACATCCCTGCACTTGCAGGGGAACTTGAACTGGAAGAAAAGCATTCACTCATGGGAGAGGGCAGGCTTCAGACCATTGCCCCATTCCCGTAGGTTTTCTTCCAGGAGGAAGGAGTTTTAATTTCTAGCTGGTATTTTTTGCCTGCAAATGCACCGCCATCTTGACAGATGTGCTGAATCTGCCCATCTCCTTCCTGGGCCAGACCCTCACATTTTGGGGGATGTTGGTACTTTTCCATTCCCACTTATGCTGCTGGAGTTTCCAATCCCCCTCCTCCAATCCCAGGTGGACTTACTATTGCCAAAGTCCTACAGTTAAGCTTCCTGGGGCAGAAGGATGAATCTGGGCAAGAGTGTGTTTCCTTTCTGCCTTCTCATGCTCCACCTCCCACTCTCACAGGTATCTTTCTCTCAGCAACAGATTGTAAGATCATGCTCAGCCAAAGAAGTGTTACATGTGGATCCATTAATGGGAGGAAGCTGATGAGGTATTGGAAGATCTAGATCCAGTTTCCTCTATAGCAGGGGTGGGGAAACTTTTTTGCCTGACGGCCACACCTGAATATGTAAATTGTATGGTGGGCCATGAATGCTCACCAAATTGGGGATTGGGGTGCATGGGTGGGGGTGAGGGCTCTGGCTGGGGATGAGGGGTTGGGGTGCAGGAGGGTTCTCTGGGCTGGGGCCGAGGGGTTCAGAGGGAGGGAGGGGGATCAGGGCTGGGACAGGTGGGTGGGGTGCAGGAGGGGGGCAGGGGGGCAGGCTCTGGGTGGCGCTTACCTCAAGCAACTCCCAGAAGCAATGGCATGTCCCCCCTCCAGCTTCTCCGTGGAGGTGTGGCCAGGCGGCTCTGTGTGCCACCCTCTCCACAGGCACCGCCCCTGCACTCCTAAGGGCCATGGTTCCCAGACAATGGGAGCTGTGGGGGAAGTGTGTGGAGGCCCTTGGCTGCCCCTACATGTAGGCGCCGGAGAGGGGACTTGACACTGATTCTGGGAGCCATGCTGAGTGGGGCAAGCCCCAAACCCCATTCCCCACTGGAGCTTGAGAGCTGGATTAAAACATCTGGAGGACCGGATGCAGCCCCAGGGCAGTAGTTTGCCCACCCCTGTTCTAAAGCCAAACAAAATAAAATGGTGTGGCAGGCCTACCGTGGGGGAAAAAAAAAAAAAACCTTGAAAGAAATGCTGAAAGGTCATTGGATGGGTGAGAAGCTACCTATGGGCAGGAGAAGCTCCAAATCAGAAGCTCAAAAAGGCCCTGTTTGGTGGGGTGAGCATGCCAAGGATAGGAGGTGAAAGGAAGAGAAGCACTAATATGTGAGGGGAAAGTATGAGGAAGCAGCAAAATGTTACATAAACATCATAGAAACTCTCTGCAAATCCACTGAGAGGAGCTCTATGAGGTTTGTTGCAAATGTTACATATAGCAGTAATCAAGAATTAAATGGACAACCATATTCAATTGTCATCCTTCATCTCCAGGCTACAGTTGTGGAAAACTGTTAGGAGAATGTTCCTAGACATTCAGTTTGCTTATGAACTATTGCAAAAAGCTATCTTGAGAATAAAACCTGATGTAAGAACAGATTTAACAGAACATCTTCTACTTTACTATGCATAGCACTAAGGTACACTGCCTTTGACACTAGTATGTCAGAAACTCACTGTGACAGAATCCCCAGGGTACAACCAGGAACTGAGGTACCACTGTGCCCCCTCAACTCTCCAGCCTGGGCTGTGTCTCACAGTGCTTTGCTAGTGACAAGCACCAAACCCCTCCAGGTGCTGTTATCACCTAGCCCAACAGCATGTAGAGTCCCACACCCCATTAGATTGCATGAATGCTCCCTGAGCCACCAATGCTTACAAATCATACAAGGAGAAGCACCAGCCAATCTCTTGCTCACCCCACCCCTGCCCCAGCTCCCAGCCTTGCACCCCAGAGCTATACTGTCTTGCTCTGACCCGTGTAAGTTTATTACCCAGTCTGTCCCTCCCTCAATGTGGAGAGAACATACACAAGCCTTTGTAAACTGAGCCGAGATTCCCCAAGCACTTCAACCAAAACTCACTGTTTTACGTAAACTATAAAACAGATTTATTAACTATGGAAGTGATTATCAGTGGTAGGCATAAAAGGTCAGAGATCGTTACTAAATAAAATAAAAGTTAAGTTCACAGACTAAATCTTAAATCTTATTACACTAGGCTGTATTTGGATCAAGCAGTTTTCTTATCCCACTGGCAGTTCTTAATGCACAGGCTTTAAGTTACAGTTCTTAATGCACAGGCTTCTCCCTTAACCCTGGGACCAGTCTCCTCAGTTGAGGTCTTTGTCTTCTCAGCATTCTTGTTGCTTCCAGAGAAAGTGGGGGAAGAGAAAGGGCAAGGCATGGTGCCACCGTCCCTTATTTTATACCCTCAGTCCATGTGCCTGGAAAAGACTAGCTCAGACATGTCCTGGTGGGCTTTGCTGAGTCAGATAGTTGAGCAATCAGCCTGGTGTGGTCTTGTGCAATGGGCATTCAATTGTAAATCCTTTGAGTACAACTCCCCTGCTTATTATTTGACACCTTCTTGGGAGTGGTTCACCACCTAGTAGTGGAGACTCTCAAACTTACAACATATTTCAGTAACAACCATACAGCAAAATCTCATAACTTCAAATACACTAATGATATACATATTTTGACAGAACAATGGGTTTAAGCAGATAATGACCTTTTCTATGACATCTTACGTGACATACTTTGTACAAAACATAAATTACATGACAGTGATGAATATGGGGGTTCCAAGGTGCTGCTTTGAGGTACAGAGTGCCACACTCACATTGCTCCATGTTGCTTTTTATCTTTCTGTATCCAACTCTTCTTCAGCTGCCTTGACAGATTTTTACATGTATAGTGTCAGAACAGGAACAGAGTTCCAGGTGATGTATGTAGCTCCTCTTGTCTGCAGTCATCAGTTTTAGTTAAGTTACACTTATGCTGCAGTATCTACACAAGTGAGATAACAAACTACAATAGGAAAAAAAAACAATGCTCTGGAGCATCTATTTAGAAAAAATCCCAGCAGGAAAAAAAAAAAAAAAACGGACAGAAAAGTATGTTTTCCCCAACTTCAGTAATGTTTTCTCAGTTACTTTTTTTCTGTGTGCTGGTTAATAACATTCCTAACAAATTCAAGCACTATCTATTTGCATGGTAACTTTTCCTGTTGGACAACTCATTTTGAAATAATCTAAGTATCAGTCAGTTTCTGTACCTGGAAAAGATGTTACTTGAAAATGTTATAGGATTGTAGAATACTAAAGACTGTAGGTTTCTAAACACACGAACATACCAATAAATACACATGCCACTATTTCAGACAAAATATTTTATTTTTTTATTATTTTGTCATTTTAAAAAATATTATTCGAGCAGAAGCCTTTGATCTCATTTACACTGATATAAATCCCAAGTAACTTCATGGAAGTCAATAGAGTTCTTTATATGTAAAGCATTAGAGGCTGGATTCAGGTTTAAGTTACACTTGTTATAAATGTGGATTAACTTTTATCCAGATTTATAACAGGCGTAATTGAAATTGCAATCCGGTCCTTAATTCTTTACAGGTAAAGAATCATTCTAATTTATAAAACACTTTTAAAACATTTATAAAATTCATCATTCTTTCAGGAGCATTAGGGCCAAATTCTGCCCCCCTACTCAGGTTGGTTAATACCTTACTTCACAAGTGCTCTCTTGGATTTCAGTGGGCTGAATTGTAAAGGGAGGTGCTCCTCAGGCTGATTAAACATGGCAAAATCTAGCCCATAGTCATTTATAGAAGCCCAAATATCATGTGAGCAAATCTGTCTCAATTTACTCACATAGGGCTGAGTTGTAACCCTCTTACTCCTATTGATGGGCAATTACTCACACACATGACTTCAGTGAATAACTACTCATTAATGTGAGTATGATGGTCACAGTCTAGTAGCTCTGTTGACATGTGTGCGCTCTGTGGTATAGCATTGTGTAATTCATGATATGAAAAGTGTTTAGAGGAAAACAAAAAACATGTTTCCTTTCTCAAGTATATTTTTGCTTAAAATCCAATTTTTTTGTAAAACAAAATATTGTTGAAATAACTTAATTAAAGGAGAGATTGGGAGGGCAATGCCCTTAGTCTACCTGAAAGGGAACAAAAATATCTATTTCTCTCTCCCTCCTCTAATGAACCTGCTTGCAAACCAATACATTTCTTTGAATTGTTGAATAGGTGTTTGTTTTTATCCCCAAGAGAAAATAAATCTTTCACAAATGATTAACAAACACTGTTGTTTTCAGAAGCCCACATTATTTCTGATTTTGAAGTGGATGTGTCAAAATTTGATATATCGTGTCAAGTGTCATTAATCGAATTGATGCATGTGAGACATGATCCAATTTCAGAATGTCAGCATTACTTGATTTGACATACCAGAATGTGATACATAAGGTCAAATTCAAAACAAAAACAAATGAACAAATAAACAACAACAACTGTATAGTGTGGTTAAGCTTTTAAGTTAAAGAGGGACAGCTTTTAAGTGCAAGTGGGAAATTTGATGCTGAGTTTTTAAACTCTGGATTCTTGTTTGTGGCAACTAGGTAGCTGAATTGAACTACTGTTCCATAGATACATCTCCCATGTGGTATGTTAACACAGGGCGTGAACCCAAAATATTCTGAGCATCTTTGTTTCAGCTTGGCAGCAAAGATGTAGTATGTGTTGGAGAAATCTGATATGAAGAACAAGAAGGTGCATGTATATATGTGTGCTGAGGGCAGGGACGGGGGGCAGTGAAGAATATTAAAGAGTTAATACAGAATTGTGTATCTCTCTTCCACCTCCTCCTCCTCCCCTCAGTAAGCTTTTCTGTTTTAAACTCTCTGGATTCAGTGCTTGTGAGTGGACAAGTATTGCCTATCAAAGGCACCTATGGTGGTATATACAGATTCCCAAGTTTCTGGGTGAGGGCTCAAACTGGTCTTATTTACCACCTGACGGAACTTATTGAAATGTTTGTGTTAACTTACTGGCTCAACTGGAAATACAATATGTGTTGGGCCTGATTTTGTGTGGTGCTGAGCTTCCTTAACACTCTTTTGAGTCAATATTGCCCCCCAGTTTCACTGGATACCTGTGGTAGGGCAAGCTGTCACTAGGAAATGAGGAAAAGATCTTGAGGAAGAATGTGTCCATGCTTAATAACGAGTTAGACTTGCTTTCCCTGTTTGCTTTTTGTTTGAGGCTTGAGACTGAAGCTCTGAGAGAAGGGACGGTCAGAGTGCTAGATGTGTTTGTCTTCCTGGATAAAAGTTTGATTTTCAACAACAGATGTCTTGTAGATACTGTTACAAAGAGGTGTTTACATGCAGGTCTTAACAGATACTCTTGGGATATTTGTTACTTTACACTTTGGAAGGCAGGTCTGTACATTAGAACATTTTTGTCTTGGAGCATTAAAAATCACTTTGGTTTTAAGGGAAAACTCTTCCCTCTCAATTTTTCTTTTTCTGCCATTTCTGTGGTGTGCGGGGACACCCTTTACGCTCTACAGGGTTTGTGTTAACTTATAACATGGGAAGTACACAGGTGGAAAAACTTCTGAAATCTTTGCTCTTCTATTGGCAGAGGCTTTGTCCTTAGGGAAAAGAGCAATGAAGAGGAGGAAGAGGACATGAAAGGTTGAACTTGTGCTAGTTGCACATTTGCAAGAAGAGCATGTATGAAAGGAAAAAAAAGCACAAGGGTAAAAATAGTTTTCCAAATCCATGTTACCTAGTTGCCTCTATGAAAGTAGTGAACTGGGTATGGAAGGAAAAGAGGGGAGTACTATTGTTGGGCTTTGGGTCATTGCCCTTGGCCTTTGCAGAGTTAACTGCATAGTTCATGAGTTGTCTACAGCACATTTTCCTTTCTACCAGCTCTAGATTGCATGTTGTCATGTTACTAGTCCTTAATTACACAAGTGAGGATCTGCAGGATGGAACCCTATATGTGTTGTTTGCTGAAAGAATATTAACTATTAGGCACCTGATCCTGTGAAGTAATGAGTGGAAGTGTGTGGGGGGAGGGATAGGGGGAGGATCATCTATCTGTCTAATGTCTGGAATATATACTGCCACCCATCACTCTAGTATCTGAGTGCCTTTCATGTAACATCAATAACAGTAGGGGTGTTAAGTGATGAAAGTGTCATTCTTATAGCAGGAAGGCTTTTTCAAAGAACCATTACTTGGCAGGATCAGATCCTGATTTAATGGGTCTGAAAGTTTTCTGTTGGCAATTCCTTTTATGTATTTATTTTTTTTCTCATGGAAATTGAATGAAATTAAACAGAAGAAAACTCCTACCAAGTAATATCAGCTGGATTGAGAGTATTAGAATGTAGTGGGATTCTTAACTTGGTATTTGCTTACTAGATAGCACAGCGAGGGCTGCATTCAAAATGGATTATTAATGCCATTTTTATAGCAATTTTCATCAGCAGATATCAAATCATTTTACAAAAGAAGTCAGTATGATTATCCTAATTTTACAGATGGGAACTGAGGCACAGAGTGGTGAACTGACTTGCAAGCTAACCAAATAGACCCCTGATATAGACCCACTATACCTTGAATGGCAAAATAGTAACCAAAATATACTTTTACCTATGTTTCAACAATTAATAACAATTACAAAAGTAGACTTTTTTATTTCAAAATGTGTTGCTATATTTAAGCATCATATTATTTATTTCTCCCGAATTATAATTTACAAAAGCTAATTAACAATTTTTTTTTCTTCAGTCGTGCTGTTTCACAGTAGGGTAATTATAATATGCAGGTTATGGTATTTGTGCTTTGCTCCTATATATAAAAAATCCGAGGAAGATACCTGCTAATAATGATATTCTGATATTTTTAAAATATGAAAAAATAAAATCTTTGGTATGTGTTCCTGTAATTATGAAAACTGTTCTTGTCATGTTTGTTAGGATCTTGAGGTTTGAATTTGCACATTGCTAGCTGAGGTCATTTCTGCAACCTGATGACAATGATTTCACCAATATAGGCTGAAACAAATTGAGGTCAGTGTACATTTTCTCCTAGCCTTGCTTTTAGCTTTCTTCCATGAACTCCAGAAGGTTTCAATTTACTGAAGCACTGAAGTAGGTAAGATCCAATCAAAGTAAAAGCAGAATCAATAAATGCTAACCTCGGAGGGCTAAATAGTAGTGACATCAGTCAGAGGGAAAAGTTGTTTGCAGATTTGAAACACTATTGTTCTGTAGCAGTCAGAAAATGAAAATGCAGCTATACACTCTTATATGGCTTGTTTACTGAAATATATTTAATGTGTTCGACAGGTAACAAGAGAGATTTTCTAACTAGGCTAAGACTTTGGGAAAAATTTAGAAACCATGATCCAAATCCGATCTATATCTATGGGAAATTTTCCAAGGCCTTGCCATATCACTTTGAATGGTGAATATGCAGACTCACGCATGTCAAAATACATGCTCAGTATCAAGTACACAGAATTTGCATATCGGCTTTTAATTGGCCATATCTGTAGGATAAGAATCAATGTTGCATTCATGCAAGTGATATTTTGTTTGTTTGTCTGTTTTTGTTTTTTACTTTTTCTGGTTTTGTTGTTGTGTTTTACATATTAGGTGTGTGCAATTGTGCATGCCCATTATTTGAAAAATCAGACCTTAATCGATTCTTGCAGCAGCATTTTATTGCACAGGAAAATAGATTTTAGGTAGAAACGTCTATACAAAATTGTGTAAATCCATGGTGGAGTAAGAGTAGTTGTATACCTTTATGCTTTTAAGGGTGGCTTTAAAGGAACATATGTTAATTTCACATTTTTGCTGACTTGTCAATTAAATTGAATTATTTTTGAGTGCTTTTTTGGAGCTCAGTTGTGTCAGCACCTTACTGTAAATTCATGATTTTGCAAGAGTTTATAACTTGGGAGTAAGTGTGATTTCTTCCCCTCCCACCTTTAAAAATATTTTTAAAAATGTGAAGAAATATCAGTTTCAGACTCTTATTTCTCCTGTTTGACTGGAGGTAGGGGGTTTAAACAGCATGTTGAAATTGTAGGGTAGGACTACACAAAGTGTCTGACTGTTTGTCTGTCTGGCCTACCACCCTAGACAATGCCTTTTTTTACCTGTGATGGGAAACTTTTCTCCATTAAAAAAAAAAAACCATACAAAATAATGACTAATGGAGTTCTATTAAAAAAATAAAAGAAAGACCACACTCTATGTAAGAGATTCTACAACCTATAAGTACTTCATGCATTCAATTTAATTTATAAAAATAAAATATTTATTATGGACTCCACCGCTAAACTGGGAGAGAATTTTTCTTAGTGAGCAACCACATTTTGACAATCATCTTTAAAGAAACCATTCTCTTGTGGTGACTTCCTTTCTTCATTCCTCTGAGGAAAGAAGAGATATAACTGTGTGGTAAATGGCAGCTGGTTCCTCCTTTTTGGATATGGCTGTCATGATTGGCTCTGTGGATGAGGGGAAAGCAGTGGACGTGTTGTTCCTTGACTTTAGCAAAGCTTTTGACACGGTCTCCCACAGTATTCTTGCCAGCAAGTTAAAGAAGTATGGGTTGAATGAATGGACTATAAGGTGGATAGAAAGTTGGCTAGATTGTCGGGCTCAACGGGTAGTGATCAATGGCTCCATGTCTAGTTGGCAGCTGGTATCAAGTGGAGTGCCCCAAGGGTCGGTCCTGGGGCCGGTTTTGTTCAATATCTTCATTAATGATCTGGAGGATGGTGTGGATTGCACCCTCAGCAAATTTGCAGATGACACTAAACGGGGAGGAGAGGTAGATACGCTGGAGGGTAGGGATAGGATACAGTGGGCCCTAGACAAATTAGAGGATTGGGCCAAAAGAAATCTGATGAGGTTCAACAAGGACAAGTGCAGACTCCTGCACTTAGGAAGGAAGAATCGCATGCACTGTTACAGACTAGGGACCGAATAGCTAGGCAGCAGTTCTGCAGAAAAGGACCTAGGGGTTACAATGGACGAGAAGCTAGATATGAGTCAACAGTGTGCACTTGTTGCCAAGAAGGCCAATGGCATTTTGGGATGTATAAGTAGGGGCATTGCCAGCAGATCGAGGAACGTGATCGTTCCCCTCTATTCGACATTGGTGAGGCCTCATCTGGAGTACTGTGTCCAGTTTGGTGCCCCACACTACAAGAAGGATGTGGAAAAATTGGAAAGAGTCCAGCGGAGGGCAACAAAAATGATTAGGGGACTGGAACACATGACTTATGAGGAGAGGCTGAGGGAACTGGGATTGTTTAGTCTGAGGAAGAGAAGAATGAGAGGGGATTTGATAGCTGCTTTCAACTACCGGAAAGGGGGTTCCAAAGAGAATGGATCTAGATTGTTCTCAGTGGTAGCAGATGACTGAACAAGGAGAAATGGTCTCAAGTTGCAGTGGGGGAGGTTTAGGTTGGATATTAGGAAAAACTTTTTCACTGGGAGGGTGGTGAAACACTAGAATGCGTTACTTAGGGAGACAGTGGAATCTCCTTCCTTAGAAGTTTTTAAGGTCAGGCTTGACAAAGCCCTGGCTGGGATGATTTAGTTGGGGATTGGTCCTGCTTTGAGCAGGGGATTGGACTAGATGACCTCCTGAGGTCCCTTCCAACCCTGATATTCTATGATTCTATGATTATGGTAGGATCCTAGTGCTGGGTCCACTAACCACTTTAAAGATCAGGAGTGAGAAGCCATTGGTGGCCTGCACCACTCTTTTCATAAGAGACCGCAGGATGTATCTGGCTCATCTCTTGACCCTTCGTGACCAGCCTCTCTCTTCTTTGCAACATCATACTTTTGTTTTTAAACACCGAGATTTGTTTTTGTTTGAACTGAATAATTAATAAGTATTTTGAAAAAAATGTTCTCGTTTTTCAGTGTTTGAATAAAAACAGACATTTTGGCTACTTTAATTTTTAGTATAATACTATTCGGGGCAGGGAGAAGAGGGCCATAGGGAAGGAATGTGAAGCTTAACAAACATAAGACATAATTTTCCCACTGTGACTCATATATAATAGTACCATACGCCACAAGTATTTCATTTTTCTTCAAAGGGACAGCTGGCAGAGGAAGATCCTACTCAATCTGAGTAAGAAATTCAGAATCTGGCCCACAGACAGTTGTCATTTGGTATGTCACAATGTAGAAATAAGTAGCTCTGCTGAGAGTATATCACTGACTCTCTGTGCTAGCATACAAGTCAATAAATGGGTTTCCATATTTTAATGAAATATGGAAATATTCACTTTTTTCTTAGAAGCTGCTTTTAGAAAAAAATGTATCTGTTAGAGTACTGCAGATTGCTGGGACTAAACTATGGTTCCACAAGGATTTACACAATAGCTAAGATACAGGCACACAATCTCTCTTTCTGGTCCTAACATCTGGCAAAATTACCCAGAGTAATGGTCATATTCAGAGGGGTATATATATTATCATAATATAGTCATGATATGTCTTCTGATAAATTAAGCACGCTTTCTGGCTCAAGATGTCTGAGGTCAGGAAACAGAGTTAATCGTTGTATCCCAATTAGTTGAAGTGACCAAGCCCATTAGAATGGTATATGATAGATGAATGATTCTTATTAAATATATATACTCCAGGTATACAAGACTAGCCGATTCACAATAATAAGTGTTGGTTCACTTGGTTTGCCTGTGTCTTGTCAATTTTAGTTAAATATTGATAACTTCCAGTAGCAGAATACAGAATTTTTATTTTGCAGGTACAGAGCAGGTGGCTGGTACAGTGAACTCTTTTTATATGTTAAAATTGTATGTGTGGTGGTTTGTTCTTCATTTTGGTTTGGCTTTTTTTACACTTTGCAAACGTCATAAAATCCCATTGTAAAAAACCAAAAAGGGAGTGTATAAATGGTGCTATCTCTATACATGTAAAATTTGCAGCTATGTTAGGCATGTTCATCCCAATTCTGTACATGAAAATGTTCATTGGTCTGAAAATAAATGCCTTAAGTTACCACACAGAGACCACTGAATAGGGTTTTGCACTTCAGTATGTATTTTTTTCCACAAAGGGATACAATCACACAAAACAAGAAAACTTTCAAATATCACCACATTATATGTTTCCAAGTAAGCACAAGAAAACTGGTTCTATTAAAGTAACAAATATCCCACAGACTCAGTTATTTTTTGAGCCAAAGTCAAACCAATGTGGTTATGAAATTTCTAGGGAAATGTTTGTGGTTTTTTACTTCCAATTTTCAACTACAACCAGAACATTAAGTATTGAAAAAATCACAAGAGTCCCTATTCAAAGATGAGCTAATGCAAACTGAATCCAAATGATAAACCTTTAAGATGTACACACTATTACTAACTCCCAGCCCACACACAAAGGTACAGTCAATAGTTGTTAACTTCTTTGCTACAGTCATTTTAACTAACAGCTGACAAGTGTTAATCCTAAGTGACATAAGTACCCATCAGCACCTATGGGATTCAATAAAAGGACTTCCACTGGCTTCACAGTGTATTGGAAAAGGCCTGTAGACACCAACTCTCCATAGTAAGGAAGGAGAGTGATGTCATCTGTTTATGTGATGTGATATTAAACTTATGACAGCAGCACATCCAGCTGTATTGGTGTTTATAGACATGAGTAAAGTTCAGGATCCTATTCCTAAAATTAGGCCATTTTTGTTACAAGATGTGTACAATGTTCACCATTTAAAAAAAAAAAAACAGGGGCGCTGATTTACCACTTCATTACACGGGCATAAAACTGGAGTAAAACAGCAGCAAATCAGGTCCTATATTTGCCATTAAATACCATACAGTAGCTACAGTTGTTTCATATTTTAAGTTCAGGGAGAAAAATATGGTGTATCCACTGTGTGGAAACTCTTGGAAAATCCTGAGTTTAATGAAAAAGACTGTATCAATATAGAACACACTATTATTTTCTATAGGTTTTCCTTTTCAGTAATGTATTAGTCCACATCTTGTAAATTGTGCAATCAAATTTCTCTTAAGGACGATATGTGCCTTTCAAAAAGGTAGGGGAAAAAATCAGCCAAAAATGGACATTTCAGATAGGTCATGCACAGTTAAAATACAGTCTAGTCACAGAGAAAACAATGAGAAGATTGTTTAATACAACAAAAATCATGCTTTTTTGTGCAGCTGTAAGGCCATGAATGTCTTGCATTCCCTTAACTGCTTTTGTGCCTTAGGATGTACAGCAAACATCTTGTGAAGAGGCAACCATACGGCTCTATCAGCGTCATACACAGGATTTCTGTATAGCGAGGAGGTTTGCATATAAAATGCAAAACTGGTATATGATAGTGAGCGTAGGCTTTGTAGAATGTAAACAATAAAACATAAGGCTTCTCAAAGGGCATTGTTGTGAAGATTGAGTCTTGTTGCAAGCTATTCTGCCTAGGCCTCTACTTAGCAAGACTGCTTCTTTTTATTGCCATGCAATTCACCAAGCAGAAGTAATTTCCACATAAATTCTTTTATCCAATGGCAACATAAACACCCACACATTCTGAAATAAAGGACTTGGTGTACTAAAACTGGGCTAGTCGTGCTGCTATAGTTAAGGTTGTATCAGCCGTTCTATTAAAATCCTGTTTTCTGAGATTTACAACTTGCAGTAAAAATTTACCCCAGGTTGAATCTTGACACAGTGGGGTCCTCTTTTAGTGCAGCATCTGGGTATTCTGTGGCATAAACTCCTGTTACTGTTAAAGGGAGCCAACCAATTCAGTCCTTACATGATGCACATAACATTTTTCTCCTATAACATCTCAAGCAAAGGGAAAATAAATTAATCAGAATGTTCCTTTTAATTTATATTTTAGATATAAAATCTCCACACCAAAAATACGTCCATCTTCGGAGCACCCTGGACCAAAATTTAGGAATACAGTAAAGAGGATTTACAAAACAATATCCAGGCAGCAGAACCTTTCCTGTCCTTCCTTTCTCAATAAATGCATCTTGTACTAATCAGCAGTCTGCAGATCCAGTGCAGATTAGAACTTCCACCCCACATCACTATTTTCCTCAAAGGGGAATCCCATCCTGAACTGCCTCAATCCTCCTCCAGTGCCTGCTTAACAATTATTTAAGCAATAGGTGTTGGTTTATTGGAGGGTTGTAATGTGCAAAACTAAATAAATCAGCCAGAGGGTTATTTCCCCCCCCCGCCCACACACACATTCAAGGCTGAGTCAAACTGTGCCCTGGAGAGATAGAATTTTACACTCTACAAAAAAGTTAGTAGTTGGCTCTCATTAATTACCTATAAATCTATTGATGCTTCCTGTATTTTGGTAACCTGGGTGCCTTTCTAAGCTAGCCCCCATGCTGTGCTTGCCCATACTCTAAAATGTAACGTCAGGCTTCTCAGACATAATTACTTAGGGTTGATATGCATGAACTTTGAATTATTTAACAAAAATACTCAAATAAAACTAATAATGTATCTAAAGGAGGACTGCATATGCACAAGAACAACTCAGAATTTTGTAACATTTTGCAGCACATAAATCCGCTGTGTATGCACCTGCAAGAACTAGAACATGAGCACTCTGAGGGAGTCATTACAGTCTATCAAGTCAATGATCCCTGAACTAAGAAGGATTTACATGAACAGACTGTAATGGCTCCAGAGCAGTCCTCCTCCTCATCAAAATCAAAAGTCTGCTCTGCAAAAATTCCCTAAATACAATTTATCAGAGAAATAATAGATGTTTGCAGAGTTAATATAAAGAAATATATATATTTAGCCAATAGACTGAGCTATTATCTTAATATATCTGGGTATTTTTGTCTATGTGTAAATATCTTCATTCACTCCTAAATGGATACTGCATGCAAATTTATGCCATAATCCTGCAATCAAATCCATGTGGGCAGGTCTATGCACCCAGACAAAATCCCCTTTAATTGACTAGGAGTAGAGGTGCAAGATACTGCCTGCATAAAATTGCAACTGAAGTCAGTTATAGTATTGGGGCCCTGAGTTGTAAACTCTTCAGGCATGGATACACAAAAGGAGTTAGGTGTTGTGAGGCTGAGCGTTAGGGCACCTAGCTTGAGAAACAAAGAAAATCTTAGGATTCACAAAGCCTGAGTTAGATGCCTAGGCTCCCTATATAATGCATGGGAAGAGAGAGGTGCCTTAGACCATGATTCACAAAAGCCAGCATGCTAAGCAGGGAGCCATCTAAGGCAGCTGGTTGGAAGATGCCAAAGAGAGGGGTGCTAAGCCCCTTGCAAATATAGGCACCTATTACTGTCAGAGATTCTCTGTGGTGAAGTATCTTCTGGAATTAGGTGCCTACTATGTTTTTGTAAGGGGGAGGAAGCCCTCCCTCATAACATTTATCTCATTAGTTAGGATACTCGCCTGGGATGTGGGAGACCCCTGGTTCATGTCCCCCGTCCTCCTGCTAAGGGCAAGCGATTTGAACAGTGGCCTGCCACCTCTCAGGTGCATGTTCTAGCTCAGGGATTGGCAACCTTTGGCACATGGCCCGTCAGGGAAATCCCTCGGCCCACGTCACTTCCCACAGCCCCTATTGGCCCGGAACGGTAAACTGCGCCCAGTGGGAGCTGCAATCGGCTGAACCTGCGGACACTGCAGGTAAACAAACTGTTTCGGCCCACCAGCAGATTTCCCTGATGGGCCGCATGCCAAAGGCTGCCAATCCCTTTTCTAACTGCTGCTAGGCTATCAGACATTCTGGTGTAGGTGTTCCTCAGTCTGTATTGTTGAAGTTATTCCACTGTGAATACATAATTTAAAAAAATAATTGAGAGAGAGAGAGAGAGAGAGCAAGAGCATGTGAATAGCCTGGTGGTTAGCTCACTTACCAAGATATGGGCAAATCAGGATCCAGTCCCCCTGCTCAAATGACTTTTTAAAAGTATTTATCCAGAGTGCAATGTCTTCAACAGGAGAGACTGAGGGAGCTCTACATCAGAATATCTGATAACCCAGTAGTTAGAGCATGTACCTAAGAGGTGGCAGATTCCTTTTCAAATCCCTTCTTTGTCCCCACCCAGGTGGATGGGGGACTTGAACCATAGGTCTCCCATATCCCACATGAGTATCCTAACCACTGAGTTAAAATTTATGAGGGAGGTCCTCCCAAGCTGTTTTGTGTGAACTCACCTGAGAGACCCATTCCAGCAGGTGGCCTCTGAACGTGACTGCTGGATGGGGCCCTGCATGTGACATAGGTGGCTGAATGCCTTTCATCCCTGGTTTGTGAATCGCTCTGGGGCTGAGGCGGCAGACAGGCGTCTGGGTGTCTAGTGGAAGACAGCCATGCACATGCTTAGAGGCAGAAACATAGGCACCGAGGGAATTATTTTTACTGCAAAAACTTAGATTCTAAGTGAGTTCAGGAGCCTACAGAGTTTGGCAGGAGTTTTGTGAATCACGATAGAGCTTAAATCTGGTGTTTAGGCACCTAAGTCCTGTTGTGAATCTACGCCTCAGTGACTTAATCCAAAGCCTATTTTAATGAGTAGGAGTCTTTCCACTGACGTAAATGGACTTTGAATCAGGCCCTGGGCAGTAACTATGTCTTCCTATGTGTTTCTACAGGCCCTACTCCTATGTGTCCCCAGTCTTGAGTGGACCTTATGGCATACTATATGTATGACTACTGAAATACAAATAGTAAGTAACAACTGTAAAATAGATTAGAGGATTATTTACAAGCTGTCTTCTTGTTATTTAACTGAGACAGTAGTTAAATAACAAGAAGACAGCTACTCAAAAACACTAAATCCTGACTCAAGTGAGTGCCCCATTAACCTTCTTATATGAGTAAGGGTTATTAATGTGAGTAAAAGTTTTCTAGGTCTAACCCAAGGGCTGGTACAGTTTATTAAAAGCTGTCATACTATAGAACAGATTCTAATTTTGGATGTATGACTATTCTACAGTTTTTAAGTTTGTTTTTCCAAGATATAGTGATACATTCTCCACATCAGAGACCAGAATCTGGCTCTATGAAAGATTCCTATGATTCACATGAAAAAAGTGAAACATCACCTGGGTGAGAGTGTGGGGCATGAGAGGAAGAAGGAAGTTGAGAAGGCCATAAATCTTTAAGGCATTAGGTACAAACAGCCTTTCCTTGGCCAAGCACTTTAAGTGGTGGAGAAAAATAGCATAAAATAGTCATCTTTTGAATGATTCAGTAAGAATGCAAAACTATCCCTTTCCCTCACATGAGCCACACAAATTTGCTGTAAGCAAATCCAAATATTGCAGTGTCTTTAAATTCAAATGACTGCATAACTTGTTCTTAGCCCAGTAGCTATCCAGAATCACTGACATTCTGAAAATGGGACTTATCAGTATAAAAACCCAAAGAAAATATTTTTAAAGGAGAAAAAAATGTCCTCTTTTATTCTCTTAACTACAATGAAGAAATCAGATCGTCTTTGCTGAGTGAAAGCAACTCTCAAGTGGTAAATAATAATGCGTTTTCCCTGTCTTGTTTTTCAGCAGAAGGAGAGAAGGAAATTAAAGAATTGTGTTGTGTCTATTGCTCTTTACACAACAAATATAATATGAAGGAATCAAATGGGCACAGTGGGGTCCAAATAACCATGTTTACTAACTACATACATGACTCAAGACCTAGGTACATACAAACTGCTTTGGAAGGGTTTTGGTGGCTTCTGAAACATGGAAGAGGGCCACTAGAGGGCTCACAAGCTATTTAAAAGGTTATTAGCCATTTTCAATATACTATAGATTATAGCAAAGGACATGTGGGTCCAGAGCACTGTATGTGTAAAAGGGCAATTTGTGATGTCTGTTCCTCAACCCTTGCGCATAGCTGTAAAGGAGGGAGGCTGAGTAGTGAGGTAGCAGAATTAACAACAAAATCATTTAGTGTAATCAGGTCCAGAGAGGACTGTGAGGAACTTCACAGAGATCTAAATAAGCTAGGTGACTGGGTATCACTAGGCAAATAAAATTCATTTGTGACAAATGCAACATGATGCACATTGGGGTAAAAAAATAAACTATTCATACACCTTACAGGATTCTAAATTAACTATATCAGTTTAGGAAAGGGACCTGGGCACCTCTGTAGACAGTTCAATGAACACTTCTGTTCAGTGTGCCGCTGGGTTCTTCTTTGCTTATGCACAACGTGCCTCAGTTGGCATGTGACCAGGATTCATCATCAAATTTGGTGCTTTGGTTGGATCATTAGATTCCCGGCCTAAGTTGGGTACTGATGGGGAGTGCAATATGGATGCTGATCCATACCTCCCACAGCTGGGATTAAAAAAAAGAAGCAACAGCTAAAAAGATGTTAGGATGCAGAAGAATGGGATGCTGAATAGTATGGATAATATTATAATGCCTTTATACAAATCACTGATGTGGCCCCATCTAGAATGCTGTGTGCAGTACTGGTCACCACATCTCAAAAAAAGATATTGCAGAACAAGAAGGGTGTGGCAGAAGGCTTCGTTAGGGCAGGATAGCCTGTACCATAAGCTTGGAATCAGTCTCTATGCAGTCAATAGCAAAATAGCAACTCAAGATTTGGAAGTCTGAGGCTTTAATCAAAGAGGGGAAAAATTCTTTGAAACATACTTATATGCAGCACTTTGGGCAAGGGCAAGACCCTGGCCTGGGTTCTGGGTTAACCCTGAGGAGCTCCTCCTCTGTCCCAGAGTCATCCAGCTCTGCTCCATGCAAAAGCAAGCAAGCCTTCTTTACTGGCCTGCTGGTTCCTGACTGGTCAATATTTCCTCCTGGCCTTTCTAGGCTTTGTTGGTCACCTGGATCTGAGTGGTTTTCCCTGGGTGGGGAGAGTCCGGGTGCTGATACCTCCAGCACAGGGCAGAGAAGGCCTGACAAACCTCATCAAAAGGGGGCTCACAGAAGTATTGCAAGAATGATCAAGGGCCTTGAACACCTCTCAGATGAAGAGGGTTTGAAGAGATTGTTTACTTTAGAAAGGAGATGACTAAAAGGGAAAATGATAAAGGTATATAAAATAATGAATAGTCTAGATCAGGGATTGGCAACCTTTGGCCCGTGGCTCACCAGGGTAAGCCCCCTGGCGGGCTGGGCCAGTTTGTTTATCTGCCGTGTCCACAGGTTTGGCTGATCACAGGTCCCACTCGCCGCGGGTCACTGCTCCAGGCCAATGGGGGCTGCGGGAAGCAGCGCAGGCCGAAGGATGTGCAGCCCCCATTGGCCTGGAGCAGCAAACCACGGCCAGTGGGAGATGCGACTGGCCAAACCTGAGGACGCAGCAGGTAAACAAACCGGCCCAGCCCACCAGGGGGCTTACTCTGGCGGGCCGCTGGCCAAAGGTTGCATCCCTAGTCTAGATAAGATAGATCCAGAACCTTCATTAAACATTTTTTCTTCTTCCCACCCAATCATATTCAAACAGTTCTTTCTGCATATTGCAGCACCCTTCCTTTAACATTAATATCATACAAACATAACACAATTTCACACATTTAAGAATCATTATTTTGTGCCATGTATGTAATAAACATTAACATCTCCTCTTGTTGAATACTGTGTGTGGATATGGATTTGGATGGTACTCTTTCCCACATACTAGCAGCATCCCTTAGTTATTCATTTTAAATATGATACACAATCACTTGCTAGTCTCCACATATGTAAATTTAACAGAGCAATAGATCCAATATCTGATGTTGTTTTAGTTACTACATGTTCATCATGCTCTGTAAATAATTATTATTCCAAATATTTTTCATTGGACGCTCTTGTTTATGACTTTTTTTTCTAGTTAAAATCAGTTTTATGTTATGGTCTCATAAGGCCAAGGTAATATCATATATCTGCATGTTCAGATCTGCTATCTGAGATGTGTTTCTTGCAAAAGGTACTGCAATTTTTTTCAAAAACATACACATGCTTTTTGTTTTGAAGTAGACTGATATCTTTATGCTGATGCTTCTTTGTCAGCTAGGCATAATGTTGAGATGTGCAGACTATGGTCACCTGTCCTAGATTCAATTATGTAGCTCCAAGGGATGTCAAAGTGTTACTTATTTGCATAAAAGAAGAGTCTTAACAACGCAAACCCAAACAGAAACTGGGTTTCATCATGAGCCGAGATGCTCTCAAGTTCAAAATCTATTGGTGTATATTTACTTAAAAATAGCTTGGCACTTGAGACTCTTTTCATTAGCATTATTTAGGGTTCAGATGAATCTGCAAATGCACTGATTACCTCTAGAAGAACAATTTGTGTGCATACAGTTTGGAATTTTATTTTTAAGGTAATTTCTTCATGAATATGCATAAAAGGTGGCTGAAGCTGTGAATGGCTATTTCTAGGTTGACTTCTTGACATTGCCTTATTCCATTAATGGTGGTTATGACTTTATTCCATGTTACTGTCCTTCTAAATTTGCTTCTGCACTGGGGACAGCACTACAGCCATTCACTGGCCATGGCAGATGCGAGATACAAAAAGGGGGGAAAAAAAGCGGGACTGTTTTTCCCTTACTGGTGTAATAGTCTGTGGCCAGCTACCTGGGTAGCTTATTATTCTGCTGCTGACACTTGTGTCAGTGTGAAATGTCTATCAAGTTAGCAAAGGAACAGTAAGTTATGGGTTCTTAACCATCTGGATGCTGACTTCATTTTAATATCCTTACTTAGAGTATGATAAAACTTTTGCTTTCTATTCTGCTCTGTGTGTTTCAGATGAGATTAATTTGCATTTCCTCAGGATCCTCATCATTCTGCCCTTTCTATGGTAGAAAGTCATGGCCGTGCTTTGAACAGAAATATATGTATTTGCCCTAAAACCATCTGCATCGCAGCAGCAGACTCAATTAGCCAGTTTTCTTTAGCAATCAAACATAAAACAACTATGTATTTAGTATACATGCTTCTATAAATATTTCTATGCCTAAAGCTCATATGGAAAGTATCTGTCATGAATATGTATGAACATAAATGTATAGTTTATGGAAAGAGATAAAATACATCATGAGGGACACATTGGGACACATCCTGCTTTAGCCTTTTAAGTGTACACAAACTCTCAGTGCTTCCAGGAGTGGAAGTATTGCCTTAGAGTCACCCAGGGATTGCTGTTTATTTTTCCAGATTAATGGCTGGGTGCTTGTGTTGATGTATGTTTGAAATATCACCATGTATATCATGGATTTTGCCACTGTTGGACAATTGTGACAAATCTTGTACAAAGTTGATCATGTACAGTGTTAATGGAAAAATTATGATTTTGCTAAATAAGATAATCCTGTTTAAATCCATGTATCACCATTGTATCTGAAGTTATGAATATTGGCTTTATATATCCATATTTAAAATAGATATTTTAACACCCACAAGGTAGTTTACATCCAGTCTAGCTAGCACATTGGGAATGGACTACTCCAGCTTGATGGCCCATTAAAGACACTTAGCTCTCACAATGGGCCATAGAAGAAACTCATTCTGCCAAGATATCTCTTCCTGCAGATGCCTTAGCCTCCAAGGGGCCAATGGCTTCCCCTTTGAGTCATCAAACCATGTAAGCGCATGTGATGTATTCATGTGACCCTGGACGCCACCTTGTGCCAGTAACTTTCCACAAACTGGGCTGTGAGCTTTGTTTGAAACAGAAAATTTCCAGGCACATGGCAAAGGGTATAAAAGACCCCTGGCATGATACCATTTGGCCTCTTTCCTGCTCTGGTTCCCTGGCCTGTGAATTTACAACTAAAAGGAGCATATTGAACTATGGACTGAGGACCTTTCAGTCTTTTGGAAGTTTTCAGAGAGACTTTGAAAGGCAGCAGTCTTTAACATCACAGCTATAAACCTGATATAAGAACATTGCAATTATTGTATGTATGTGATGTATTAACCATTTTAACTTTCTTCTTTTCTTTTATCAATAAACCTTTAGATTTTATGTATTAAAGGATTGGCAGCAGTGTGATTATTGGGTAAGATCTAGGTTATATATTGACTTGGCTATGTTACTGATTTCCTGGGATCAGAAGAACCCTGCTCCTGCGATGCTCTTCTGCTCTCCATGTCCATATCCATGTCCATGTCCAATTTCTCGGACAGTGAAATCCTCCAGGCTCTGAGCTCCATCTCAGCTGTCCTGGAGGTGTTCATTATCTCTCTGAACATGTCATCCTGTGTCCTCTTTTTCTTTCCAGACTTCTAATCTCTGAAAGCCTCTCCCCCGGTGTGGAGGATGCACCAAAGGATAAGCTTTCTGATGTAAGACAGGCAAAGCACAAGGCAACCATTGTCAGCATATACCCTGGTTCTAGTGCAAGGTTGCTCATTTAAACAAAACACACTCCCCTTATTCCATGTAAGTGCAAGCCAAAACATAATCAGTATCCCTAGCTTTTCAGTGAACCAGTTTGCTGTTCCAGATATAGAGAGTATGGCCCCACGGCATTGGTGACAGGCCTTGTGCTGCAACTTGTAGCAAACCCACATCAGGAGCACAGGTGGGCAGTTGGACAATTCCCCCTTCCCCTAACAGCATGTAAGTTTTGAGATCAGGGACAAGTGTTGAGTCTCCCAAATTGCTGTCTATTTCTCAGGCAACTCGAGAATCGGGGTGGGAGGGAGAACACAGGAAGTCTGAACACTGCTGGTAGTAGACGCCGATCCCTGCCAACCAAAGCAACAGCATGTTAGGGAAAGCATGGTTTGAAGGACCCAGAATTCATCATAGGGGGATGGATCACATTCTCCATTGTTGCAGCGTGAGCACTTGTAATGAAAATTTTCCCTGTTTCCCATAGGTGACTGTATGTGATATCAGTCTCCTGACGGCAGCAAGGGAGCAGAAGCTGCAAGCCTGGTCTTTACGCTGTTATGTTGTGTACCCCAATTATACCAGCAGAGTTGATACTGGAGTGGTGTGGGAAAGTGTCCTACCGTGGTGGAAGAAATAAGACAGCCCCCCCAAGAAACCTTCTGCAAAGTATTGCATAGTACCTTCATGAAAGTTTCCTACAGATCTCCATGGAGGATTCCTAGGCCGTCCCTGTGCACATAAACAGTCTTTTTCCAGGGAGCACCCTCTGTGTAGCTAAAGCAGCCACAAGGAAGCAGATACCCACTGCACCTCATTTTTTATTCAGATTAAACATAAAATATCAGCACATGTAAGCTGTACAGTTTGATTGGAAATGTATGTGCACCAGAGTTGCCTTCCCCAGCGTCATGCTCAGTCACCATGCTGTCCTGAGGCTAGCTGGGCTCTGAGGTTAAAAACAGCTCCTAGCTCTTGGGGAGAATGGATCCACTGCTCACCAGTCTCCCATTCTCCTCTTTCTCATCCTGAATGTCCTCCTCATTGTTGCCTGAGGTGACCCGGGACTCTGTGCCACTGTGGATACAGGATATTACTGCAACCCCACTGATCTGGATTATTATCTTGCAGTGTGGTTGCACTCTGTCATGTTAGGGAAATAACTCAAGGTTGAATTACTCAAATTAATTCTGAAGTGTGGACATACACTAAGGGAATTGGCTTGGGACACAGTGAGAGCCCATCTTGTATATGCCCTCTAATATATGCCCTTTCTTTGGGGACTTAGGTTTGATTTTTTTTCTTGTTTGCTCCCACAATGAAACTTGTTTCATTTCTAAACATGTGTTTCTAAAATATGTGCTTGTGCTTGGCTCTTTCCTGGATGAGAGTACAGTGATGCTGAGTGTAAGTTTGGTAAACATGGAAATACAGGTGAAGCAAAATTTGCTGTGTGCTATGTCCAAGCAAACTTATTTAAATGCCTCATTTGCACCCATAACAAAATAATGCAGCCTGCTTGAGCAGTGAAGCAGAGACGTGAATGCAGCATTTTGTAGAGCTATGTTTGAAAGACAGCATTGGAAAGACAAACACTGTGTGTGTTTGTGCACGTGCATGCACGTGCGTTTTGATTGATATATGAAAATATCTCTGTCAGGTATTTCAGGATTGCTGATGCGGCTGATCACAATATGTGTGTTATCTTAATGACATCAATAGTTTCTCAGAGTGTATATATTTTCTCCAAATTTCACCCCAAACAGCTGTGATGAGGTGACAAACTACCTTGTTTTTATATTGGTCCTATTCCCAGGAAAACATTTAGCATTACATTATCAACCATGCATATAATGAAAGAAAATAATTACTCTGTCCCAATAGGATTTTTACTGATGCTTTCACTAAATTAGCAGTATCTGTCAGAAAATATGCATTTTCCCAGTGTATCAGTTCTGACACCCACTGTCACTGCAAACGTGTTTTCAGATAGTTAAAACATGGATTAAATTATTATCATTATTTATTTGCTATACAATGGTGCCTAGAATCCCCAACTGAGATAGGGGACTCAGTTTGCTTGGAGCCATACAAATATCTGGTGAAGAGGCCACGCCATGCCCCAGGAAGTATATTATCTCAATAGACAAGATAAACAAAGAATAGGAGAAAGAAAATGTTACTACTTAAGGTGTCCTGGGTTTCTTTTTACAATGGAACAGTTACTCTAATGTCTGTAGGAATCCTGATCCATAGCTGTTGTGCAGTATTTTGGCAGGCAGCTTGCCACTTGGCAGATGGACATTTTTTTTTTTCATGGCTAAGTAGAAAACACAGTCTGGAATAGGAAAAGAGAAGTGTGACAATCCCAGCAGCATCTACAATATGGCAGGAACTGTCTTTTTCTGTGTCTGTGCAGCACCCATCACAATGGTGTCCTTGTCCATGCCTAGAGCTCCAAGACACTATGATGATAAATAATAATAATAATAATAATAATAATAATAATAATAATAATAATAATAATAATAATTAATAATAAATAACAAAAAATGGAATGACAGAGAGGAGTCACGAAGTATCCTATCTTTTGGACTTCCAGACTTAAGTCAGTTAGTTGGGATACAGTCAGCACTCAATATTTTAGCAACTGTTGATCAGCTAGGAAATAGTTAAATTGCCAATGGTATGGTCATCTGGTAAATGCCTTTCATAGTCAACTCCAGAATGGGTCTAAAAGGGACAGGAATGATATTTGATTTCTGGCCCAGTTATCAAATAAAACACAGCACTTGATTAGATGGAAGGCCTGGCTTCATTTTCTTTTACTCACTGGCATTCTATGGCATTTCTCTTTGAACCTTGAGAGCTAACCTCCCCCGCTCCCTCCCACTTCTAACTCCAATGAGATTCTCTGCTATTGTGCATTGGAGCCCTAAATGCCCTCCTTTTGTTTCCCTTGTTAGCATTGTAGTTATGCATGCTACATTGGGAATAATCATTCTGCAGGATTTAAAATGATTACCACAGGGGTCAAGAAGGAATTTTACCCCCTTTGTAAAGCATTGCACAACTTGCTAAGTGCATTATCAAGGTTTTCTGAAGCATTATTGGTTCTGTCAAAGACAGCATAGTGGCCTTGATGGACCATTGATCTGATCAGGTATAGTAAATTCTACACCTTCAAGGCCTGCATTACAGCTATGATACTTCTGTCTGGGGAGAATTAAAGGGAGAACCCTTCAGAGATTGCTAAAGCTGCTCTTTGATCAGAAAGAGAAGTTGCTGTTTGAATAATGTAAAACACTCTGTTTCTCCTGCCCTGCTGCTCAGGGTCAAAGCATGCTCTGCCACAGCATCTCAACCTTTGTAAGCTGTGACTATGAACCCAAATAAACCATGCAGAGCACATTACTAGGTCAGTAGACCAGCTTGGCTTCCACTTTTTTATTTACTGTGCTGGAATACTTCCAGCAGCTAGAAAAACAGTCACTAAAATTTTTGAGAAGCCAGATTAGCCAGTGTTCTGTAGTGGGGCACAGAGACAACTGATCCACTTCATCTCATCTTCCTCAATCACGTGTAATCAAATGGTTGAAATGAAGGGCTTACACAAGGGCAGAGTCTGAGCTAAAACAGAAATAAATGATAATCAGTTTACTTACAAATGTCCTTAAAATGTAAACATTTGAAGAACAAGTTGCATCAATGAGAAAGGGCTGGCAGTTAAAATGTCTTAGATGGTCTTAAACAAGCAAAAGGCCCACATTCTCTGCTGCTCCAAGTCTCCATTTAGCAGAGCAGTGAGTGGGGGCTGTCATGGGGTCAGGTACAGCTCCCTGATTCTCAGGGCTCCTTTGTGCTACCCTGATCCCAGAGTAAGTTAGAGCCTCTTGAAACTCCTCTAAATCATGCCAGCTAAAGGATCACACACCACCTGGAGTTAGCTGCAGTACATCACAATCCATGTATGCCTTCTCCTCCTCATTACATTATGTCCGTCATCCAGGGTAGAGTCAGGGGCTGGTGAAGGAGCCAGCTATAACATTCTTGGAAATTCCTAGCTGGCCTTAACCCACCTTTGTGTGTTTTTTGGGGGGATAGGGTAGGGGTGGGAGGGGGGTCTCCTTTGTGCTACTCAGGCAGCACTATGGGAATGGACTACAACTGAGAACCTGGCACAAAATGTCTGTTTTCCCTACTGGTATCAAACTGGAATAGTAATCTGTTGTAGGAGAGATTAATCTTTCAGGGATAATGGTTTACAATGCCTTGTCCTGACTTCTAGAAGATTGTTAAATTCAGACTAGTTCTAAAACTTGTCAAATGTACATGCTAAACTGCACTATATAACATCGGATGTTGTGGGAGTATCTACATTTATGATGTTGCACAAGATATTGTTATAAGATTCAACAGCTGTATCAACAGAGGCTTCAGTTAATCCCCTGAGTCTTGACCCAGCAACTACTTTACATATAAATGATTGTCAAAATAATGCAGGGGTGTGTGTATGTAACTGCAAGCTCGGGGAGCGGGGAGGACAATGCCAGCAGTTCAAAGGAAATAACAGAGTGATTAGACAAAGTGCACAACTGACAATTACAGTTAATTGGTTATGATTAATGGGCAGGGGGCTACAGGAAATGGTAAAGTGGACACTTGTAATTAGGCTTTCCCCGCAAAAGAGCTATGTTCAAGCTGATGAGTTCACATAAGAAAAGGGATACAGTGCAACCTCGCTGATACTTACTATGCATCATATAATATGACATTAATGTGTCTGCTCAGAATCTGAAGTGTGTGGCAGGGTATGAATGAGATACATTGGTGGAGTAGTGTGGGAGTACATTCAGAGCACTCAACCACTCTACACTCAGACCTCTTTGTCCTTCATTTCCAAGTGCGTTCCGTTTACCCCAAGCATTTTTTTTTAAATATGAAAAGAAAAAATAATGATGTATTGTTCTGTGACAATATGACAAAAATTGAAAGGCAGTTTTTCATGAGGAAACTGATTTATATTTTAGATAGTTTTTTCTTACTTCATTCAGCGTAGCAGATGAGGTCCATGTTCAGGGCCAAACCGTCAGCTGCTGCAAATCAGAGCTGTTCCATAGAGTCAGTGGAACTATTCTGATTTACACTAGAGGAGGACCTGATCCTGAGTTTAGAAAATAGATCCTTTACTAAGTCTCATTATTCGTTGTGCTCACAGAGAGCTAACTTGTATTAAAATCAGATTGCTGGCCCAAGCATTCACGAGGCCAGCATCTCCTTTTTATCATTGTTTGATATCTAGGGCTTCCCTGAACACATCCCAAAATTTCCACTGGTGTTGTGTTGCAATGGTAACAACAATACAAGCTGATTTGGTGACAGGTGTTGCATGAATATGATACACCAGTTATCTCTTGTCGTATGGTTAGTTCTTTGGGACAGGGACCATCTTTTGGTCATCTGCTTGTACAACATCTAGCACAATGGGGACCTGCTCTACAGCTGGGACTCCTAGGCACCACTAATAACACACACACTAAAAGGTCACACACTTTGTTGCTTATGTAGAACAGACGGCTGCTTCCCTGCCAGAAGCCCCTCTGAGATCACTGCCTAACCCCTTTATCCAGAGTGACCAAATGGAGATTTTAGTGGAAAGCAGGCTTTTCCAGTTTTCACCAAAATCAGTGAGGTCTTCTCACTCCTTCCTGGAACATTCCCTGAAGTGTAGGCATGGATCACTTGTGGTTTTCAAAAGTTAGCATATTACAGATGGACAGAGAGAGAAAGACCACCGAGTTTCTCTAGACCTGTCACTTGTCTCCACAAATAATATTAATAACATTACCAATAACTAGAAAAAAAACAACGAGGAGTCCTTGTGACTAACAAATTTATTTGGGCATAAGCTTTCGTGGGTTAAAACCCATAAGCCCACGAAAGCTTATCCCAAATAAATTTGTTAGTCTCTAAAGAGCCACAAGGACTCCTCACTGTTTTTGTTGATACAGACTAAAACAGCTATCACTCTGAAATCTGTCACCAATAACTAGAGTAGAACATGGATTCTCAATCTGGGGACTATAAACAAGTGTTAGATGTTGTGAACACCCTTCTTCCCATATTGCTAGATTCCTTGCTGTTGAAGGGCATGCTGGGTCCCACTATGGAAAGGGTTGAGAGTCACTCCATTGGGTCATAGCTTTATGGATGGATAGGCACTCTCTCTCTCTCTGTCAAAGAAAAGCAATATTAACTTTAAAATATGGAAGAGTACTTTATTACATTTTAAATGAGACAACAAATTACACTCCAGTTATTAAAGTTTAAAATCATGGCAATTCTTGTGGCCTTTATTAACATAAAATTCATAAATAATGAACAATCTGAGATTAATGTAAAGAATTAGCAAATTATGGAGACTTCACTTGAAGTTAATGTGAGTAAAAGTAATAACTTGTTTAAGGCCCCAATCAAGCAGTTTAACACACACAGGTAGGTAAAAAGAAAAGGAGTACTTGTGGCACCTTAGAGACTAACCAATTTATTTGAGCATAAGCTTTCCTGAGCTACAGCTCACTTCATCGGATGAATAGAGTGCAAAATACAGTGAGGATGTTTTTATACACACATACCATGAAAAAATGGGTGTTTATCACTACAAAAGGTTTTCTTTCCCCCCACCCCACTCTCCTGCTGGTAATAGCTTATCTAAAGTGATCACTCTCCTTACAATGTGTATGATAATCAAGGTGGGCCATTTCCAGCACAAATCCAGGGTTTAACAAGAACGTCTGAGGAACAGTGGGGGGGGAGGGGGAGGGAAGGGGGAAGGAATAAACAAGAGCAAATAGGTTACTTTTTATAATGACTCAACCACTCCCAGTCTCTATTCAAGCCTAAGTCATTATAAAAAGTAACCTATTTCCCCTTGTTTATTCCCCCCCACACACGGATTTGTGCTGGAAATGGCCCACCTTGATTATCATACACATTGTAAGGAGAGTGATCACTTTAGATAAGCTATTACCAGCAGGAGAGCGGGGTGGGGGGAGAGAAAACCTTTTGTAGTGATAAACACCCATTTTTTCATGGTCTGTGTGTATAAAAATATCCTCACTGTATTTTGCACTCTATTCATCCGATGAAGTGAGCTGTAGCTCACGAAAGCTTATGCTCAAATAAATTGGTTAGTCTCTAAGGTGCCACATGTACTCCTTTTCTTTTTGCGAATACAGACTAACACGGCTATTACTCTGAAACAGGTAGGTAAAGCCATCTATCCACACACAGTAAATTGCAGGATCTAGTAAATAAATGAACTACAAAACAAGGTCATCTTCCCCCCACACTCTTCATTTTAAAAGAGTTGCTGCAATTCTGTTCAAGACACTTTTACATACAGGAAAATGTGTTTGAAATATATCTGCCTGTGTGCCTAACATGTACATATGTACACAGGTTATGTAGAACTAACAATATGTTTTGTGTTTCTGAGTGGACAACTCAGTCTTTGGCTTAAGTTTGAAACAAGAAAATCTCTTTAAAAATTCACAGGTACTTTAAAAAAAATCATGAAATGTGAATGCTTTCATGTGATTTCATAACTCAGTTAAAAGAAGAAAAAGAGAAAAGAGAATGTCAGGTGCCTACTCAAAAATGAAGGAAATACATTAAAGAATAGAGACAATATAAAATATTAATGCTTTGTTGCATTTTTGTGAAAACACATTATTAGGAGGACCTTATGTTTGAATATTTTTAAAGAAAATCTCATTCTGGTTACTCAATGAGATTTTTTGCCTCTCTGTTAGACAGTTACCTTATGATTTTTTCTATAATGAATTTACAATTATTTTGTTCTGCAATACCTAAAAAATTTGTTGTTAAAAGGAATCTTATTTGCACCAATATATCTTCTATATCTTCTGTTATTATAAATGATTGTGAAGATCATAATTCTTGTGTCACTTCTGACTCTCCACTTCCAGACAAATACTGGCATATAGTTTAAAAGAAAATCAGCATTTACTAGTCAGATTATAAAATCCTTGCAAAAGAATGCACATTTTTCAAAGAGTAATCTGCAGATAAAAATAAAAATTAAATGTGCCTTTACAAAAAATAAAATATTAAAGAGAATTTAACACACAGTATAGGAAAGACTGAAATTTTAGTATAAAAATGATGTTCCAGTCATACAAACTGTTGATATTTGGAAAAGGTACTTAATGTCTATTTCTTAATAAGACTGTGTGGATGTTTTTTTTTTAAGGGTTAACTAATTGTCATTTCCATTTTCTGTCCTTTCTACTATTCATTAGATGGCTAACTGGGATATGAAGACATACAATCTGAACACAGCTATGACCCCATTCTTACATACAGTGTATAAATATATATACACATTGGTGGGAGACAACTAGCAGTGAAACTGAAGAATTCATAGAATTGCCTTAAAGAGATATCAAATAGAGCTAATATCCTAAACCTTGCACAATCTAGATTCAGGCCAGGACATTGAACTGAAACCACTTTAGTGACACTGATGAATGATCTCCTGCTGTCAATGGATAGAGGGCAGGCATCCATTGTCATCCTCTGGAGCACTAAACACTGTTGACATACAGCTCTACTTATCCTTCACCACAAATGACCACAGGATTGACCAGTGCTTGGATGAGATCAGCTCATGGATGAAGAACAGCTAGTTGTAGCTAAACCTGTGCAAGACTGAGGTTATGCTAATGGACAGAGGAAAGAATTTCGAAGCATTTGCAGCCACAGTGCAGTCTTGATTGGTTAAAGTCCATGCCCAAAATTGGCCAGTTCAGTCTATAGTTTAGGAGTACTGTTGGATTCTTCATTGCTGCTAAGCTCTCACATAGCAGCATAGCAGTGAGTAATGTTGAATAATAAAAGTCATCTTTGGCAGAGTCAGAGACTTGTCCCATCCTGGCAGATGATGACCTGGCCTCAATTATTCACTCCTTCATCACCTTTTGGAGGGATGATAGCAATATGTTCTACCCAAGTATGAAGTCCATGTAGGAAAGTCTGACAAGTTCCAAATTCTGCTGCATGTTTCCTCAGCAACATGGGCTACTTCAGACAAATTAAACCTGTCCTCTGGTCTGGCTTCTCGGAGAATATCAAATAAGGATCAAGTTCCTTATCTTCAAGGTACCCAATGGCCTGAACTCAGGATGTCCAAAAGATGTATCCTAAAGCTCCAGGATGAAGACAATGGTGGACAACTTCACTCTTCCTGCACAGTGAAACTTTCTACAATGTGGTTAAGGTTGTCTGTGCAGGAGACAGGGGTTTTGTGGGGGCTAGCCTGAGACTGGAATGAACTCCCCTAGGAATTAAGCACTGTCACAAGCACTGTCACAAGGTGTCATTAAGCACCTTCACCAAGAACAAGGCCCATTTTTTTACCTTGACTTGTCAAAGGAATTGCAGCATATATATATTAGTAAAAAAAACCTATCAAAACAATTGACTCCACTATACACACTTCTCCCCTATGGAGAGGATGAGAGAACAAGCAATATGTAACAGATGTGTAGTTACATTGCTTAATGCAGTACTGGAAGGTGCTCACATACTACAGTGATGATCTTGGTACAAGACAGTAAAAATGAAGATTATATCCCTTTCATCCACTCTAGTGATTGTACTGTGAGTCTGTTGAAACAAATGATTCCCACTCTTCCCCATGACATATGCTTTCTTCTACAGTGTTTGTATTTTCCGGGATGCAAACATATTAGAAGAGCATGTTCTATTTACTGTTCTCTATAGAGTATGTCATGTTAAGATTTTATCCCAAATATTGGATCAGTGTGTAAAGATCTTCTGTAGAATTACACATTAAAACTGAGAAACTTTTACTCAGCATGGGATTGCCTAACGTTGTGAACTGCAAAATACCCTTCAAGGCCCCAGTCTGCAATTCTTACCTACAGCAGTATCCTCACTAATGGGTGTTACCTCGTTGACTTTAGTAGGACACTTTCCATAAGAAAAGGTTACAAATGTGAATGCTTGAGTTTCAGATCTTGCTAACAAAGATGTGAAATAACTATGCCACCTTAAGCAACAGAAATAGTTAATTATGGAGAAGACAGTTGAGCAGTGTATGTATATTGGCCTCCTTTTAATTGTGCCCCCCCCCCAAATGCTATAATACTAAACATGTCTCTTCAACAAGAAAGCCACAACGGCCATTTGAAATATGAAACATTTATGCTTTTAAAAATAGTTTATGGAGCCTGGAGGCAATTAATACAGATGCTAGGAACTTTCCTTGGCTCATTTTAGTAGTCTACCAAAGGGTTAGAGATCTGCAAATTGGCAAGGTAAAGACAAGATAGCTGGGTTGAACTAGAGTTAAGAATCTTAACCCCACAAGAGAGGCCAAGGTCATTGGTGGCTTTGAACAGCTGCTCAAAAAGGGGAAGTGATTTTTTTTTTTTTTTAGGAAAGAAAGAGAATTAAACACTGAGGTGTATTCTTGTGTTGGATAGGAGAAGGAACACTATCTAAAATTTTGCAATATACTGCCCATTCACTGGTTACACTGTACACATCAATGAACTAAATTTGAAACTGAATTAACAAAAGCGAATGTTCTTTCGGTCGGCTTTTCTGTTGACTCAGTCTTGCTTTCCTAGGCAGTAGAACGGTGACTTTGTTTTCCAAGAGACCTCATATGAGAAATTTCAAGGAGAAAACACAGGTGTTTTAAGAAGTTAGCAGTGGGTGTGTGACCTGGATTTATAGGGGAAAGCTAATTGCAACCTTAAACATGAAGTTGCTACTGTGATTCCATAATAACAGAATTGTAACTCCTAAGACAAGCTGTTTGTGGTGAAGTCGGGGGGTGGGGGGTGGGGGGAAGAATCAAATGTTTTGTTTTCCCCAGTGTGAGATTTTTGCAGATTGCAATGTTGGGAATTTTTAGAATCTGATCCTGCAAAGTGCTGATACTTTTTACTCATTGATTACAGCAGGAATTGAAGCAATGTCCCATAAAATAGCAAAATTAGGCAGGATTTTATTTAAGTAGTATGTCTTTCTCATTCATCCACCTCCACTTAGAATAAAAAGTGGTAGTTATAAGTATGCTTTTCCTCCACCTCTCCCTAGCTATTCATGGTCACCTTTCTTATTATCATGGCCAATAGAGACTTTTGGCACCTTAGAGACTAACCAATTTATTTGAGCATGAGCTTTCGTGAGCTACAGCTCACTTCATCGGATGCATACTGTGGAAACTGCAGAAGACACTATATATATATGTCTTCTGCAGTTTCCACAGTATGCATCCGATGAAGTGAGCTGTAGCTCACGAAAGCTCATGCTCAAATAAATTGGTTAGTCTCTAAGGTGCCACAAGTACTCCTTTTCTTTTTGCGAATACAGACTAACACGGCTGTTACTCTGAAACCTGTCAATAGAGACTTTCTCTCCCTTGCAATATCATTCAGAACCACCATTCGTGGAGTAACAAATATTTCAATGCAGTGTACATGATAGCTTGACTTCCTGAAACATGTTTTCAAAATATCCCAAATATATATGTCACATGGTGCTTGTATTTGTACACAGAAATTTGTAACTAATTGTTCATTGTCTGAGGGCAGTGATAGTAGGGATTTATCTTGGAGCTGGATCCACAAATGTGACTTGGGGCATGTCTACAGGGTATGCTAATACTCACCACGTGGGGTGTAAATTTTAGTATACACCAGTGTGTTGCTACTAACTGCAAGTTCCCTTGTCCACAATGACATAGGACTGTTTCAAATGGAATTATGTCAGCACACACCAGGGAACTTTGAGAGCATGCCGGCAGGGTCCACATGGACAGTTAGTGCATGACACGCTGGTGTGCATTAGAATTTACACTCCTACTGATGCACATTAACACAACATGTAGACCAACCCTTAAACATTGCAATGCCTAATGTTTAGTTGCCCTGCTGCCTAGTGGAATCCCCAGCCCCGTATTAGGCATCCCATGCAGTGCAGGGGGATTGCTAGATACCAAAGAATGAAATCCACAAAAGCCAGCAAACGGAGCAGGGAACCACCTAAGCTAGCCACTAGGAAATACTGAAGAAAGGCATGGGTGGTGTAGGCCCTACATATTGGGGCTTGTATAAAACATAGCACAGGAGATGGAGGTGGTGGGCCCCTTTATAATCTTTAGCCCAGTGGTAGGGCTCTCATACTAGAGGTGAAACCTGTGTTCAAATTCCTGTTCTGCTTCAGAAGAGGGGGGGAGGTGATTTGAACCTGGATCTCCTGCAACTTGGGTGAGTATGCTAACCACTGGGTTAAGAGTTGGGGGGTGCACAGCTCTGCTCCTGCAGTGCTTTATGCATGGCTCAATCTGGTAAACATGCTCTGAGACTGCCTACTAGATCAGGGCCTGACAATGAGATAGGCGAGGGAACACCTAATTTGAGGATCCCTCCAGGCCTTAGGCACCAGGTTTGAGGACAGAAGCAGCTTTGTGCAGGCTCAGCAATAGAAATTCAGGCACCTAATAAATTTTACCGGTAGAAATAGGTACCTACAGGATTAGGCTGCAAATGATCAGGGAGGCTAAAAATTAGATTATGGACTTGGGCGAGTAAATTGGCAGTTCGGTATATAATCCCTTTGATGTGGGCACAAAAGCAAAATGAGGAGAGACACATGCGTGGAATTAAGTGACAGGCTACAAATTTTATTAAGCTTTATCACAAGGGGAGATGTGGTACCTGCCCATTACCCATCCTTTCCTATACCAGGCATTTAATTGGTTCCAATGTGGGGATCACAGGGCTTCTTGCCATATAACCTATAACACAGGGTAGGCTCTTCTCAGCCTACCAACAGGACTCAAGTCTCTGAGTCCTAGCACCCTCCCCACCATGTGGAGGACAGAAGGTGCAGGAGGATGGACACCTCAGCCTGCGAGGGATACAAGGTCTGACCCAATCACCAAAATCCCAGGTCTTTTACCTCTGGGAAATATTCATTTTATTCTCTTAATCACACTGGAAACTGGCCACAGGGGGCGCTAGCAGCTAGCCTGGTCACTTTCCAATCCCCCACCCCAACCACAGTGCCTGGTATCACAACACCTGCCCAACCCATACCCTCACTTTTCACAGCCATATGTATGCCATCAAACCTGAAAACTTCTGGCTGATTGTAATGGGTGTCCCTATTTTGTATCACTGAACCCCATGTCTCCAGGCACACTTAGTGACTTCCCTATTTACTTTCTTTCTAGCCTTGTTCACATGGGCTGGGTATGCTCCCAGCCCTTCCCTGTCAGTGAGTGCAGAAGTGGCATAAGCGGATCCCACTGCATGCCTCTTCTGGATGTGAACAGCTTCAGTCCTGAAACCTAGCTGAGATCCATCTGCCATCCTGGCTGCCGTCTTGTGAGCTCAGTGCACTACAGAATGCCAGCAAATCCAAACATTGCACAGTGGGTTCAGTTACATTTTACCATACCCTGCCATTTATTCCTTGGTGCAGATGGAAGTCCTGTAACACCTTGTTTTCCATTGCCCTATTGCCTGCACCTGTTGTGGGCCAAAATCCCTGCAGCCACTGACATCACTGCCCCAATTCTGAAAGAATGAGTACCAAATTTACGCAGGTCAAGACTGCAGTAGTGCAAGGTTTTTTCTCAGTCTCACACTGAATTGGCACCTTGTCAGGAAGCTGCCATCACCATGTGTGAATGGTGGTCCTGGCTGCAGATTTGTAGTAAGGCTGTTACCACCTTTATAAGGCACAAGTTTATAAGGCTCATCTGCACATTCCTTAAAAACCACACAAGCCTCTCTTCCCTTCTAGTCTGTTTTTTTGAAGACCTTAAGTTCAGGGATACTACTTCAGAAGGTAGTTGCATGTCTGTCACATTGAATGCATGCTTGGACCTGTCCACAGCTTCCAGAGACACCAGCTCACTCAATCACTCTCAGTGTGCCAAAGATGGCAACAACAAATGTCACCTGAAATAACATAGCCCCTCCCCTCAAGCTGCAGGCAGAGGCAGAGCCTTTGATTGCTTTGATGAGGTTTCCAGTGTTATGGATAACCTGACATCCCTTCAGTACCCAACTCTTCTGGACCAACTTTCTAAATCAAAAAATTTTGTACTATGAAATGCCCTGGGAAAGCCACCAACCTACTCCCGGAGGACAGGCCCACTAGCCAGCCAGAGATAGTGGAGGGAGCCAACCCATGCTGGGTCAAAGGCAACACGTTGCACCACCTGTTGTGCGGTTATGAGTTGCCCACAATGAAGTCCTTCCTATCCCCTAAATCCCACAAACTCTGAAAGGCTTGCCTTAGAGGCCCTCAGAATCTGCAGGTCAGCGGAGTCCTCAACTAGTCTCACATCTGTTATGAGCCAAAGTTCCAGAGTTCTTGGGGCATCACCTGCAGATCCCTACTGGATAGTGGGGAGATGAAGAAGGTGATGTTCCTGTAATATCCTTAGCCACACAGCTTTCTGGTCACCTCTGTGCACACAACTCACCTTGAAGGTAAACCCCAAAATCTTATATCTGCCAAGCTGTCAGATTGTACCTGCAGCTCAGTCTTGAGCAACCAGTCCAAATGACATATTGAAACCTCCATTAAACTCTTCCAGGAATCTTTTCAACACTTCTAAATCTTCCTTCATTCCCCTTGTCATTCTGATGAAGTGGTGGGGTTTTCACACTCCAGAGGAGGTAGATGCCAGATGAACACAAATTGCCTGACTGGGAGCCACCACCCAACACACAAAGTCTAGGTACCCCATGACCACCTATATTTCCCACAGAGTAATTTTCTTTGCATTTTTGAGAGCCCATATCAGTGTCCTGACTGATTCCAGCTTCTCTGTAGGTAATCTAGAAACACCGCCAAACTGTGTCCAATTTGATACCCAAGTACATTAAACTTTGGGCAGGGCCTTTTGTTTTTTCCATGGCACTCAGCTTGGTTCTGAAATGCCTGAAGCATGTACTCACAGCTGCATGTCCCGAATCTTCCTGCAAAATGAGTAGTCATCAAGGTAGTGCACTGTGTGATGCAGGGCAGTTTCACACACAATTGCACAACATGGAACTAAATATTTTGAAAGCAGCACATGACATCAAGCACCCCACAGGCATGGCTTTATCAAAAGAGTAGTAGCCTTCAAACTGAAACCCAAGCAAAATGCACTGGAGGCAATTGAATGCAGGCTTGATGTCAGGTGGTGCCAACATCACTCCAGTGCCACATTCCTTAACCACAGCTACTGCAGCATCAAATGACAAGTGTCTCATTGAACACAGCTGGGGCTCAATATAATCATTTTACTGAAAATTTTACCCAGGGGTACAACGTGTGACGGATAAGCCTGTATTCCCCCTTTGACTTCTTCACAACCACACCCAGGGGAAAAGAGTGCAATTCTTGCATTGGAATGCAAGGGGAGGGTCCTGCCACAGTTTCTGCTGCCACCTCTAAGGTTATTTTTGCTTTCCCAATATGCTCAAAGCCTTGGTGGACTTCAAGTTCTCTGCTCCGAAGTGGCACCTCATGTCCTCCCATAGGATTTGAAAGCCAGCCGAAAATCCATTCCATAAATAAGCCTTGTCTTTTTTGCTGTGGGAGTCCAATAGCAAATTCCATAACCCTTGTATCTTAAGTGGAGAAGGAACCTTTTCCATGGTTGCTGCCTCCCTCTGTAGCATCTCCTGAAGCCCTGGGACCTGGTAGACTCCCTTTCCTGCTGTCCTGTTTGAACTGCCCTTTACCCCCATAACAGGAGAGTGCACTATGCTGACCCATGCACCTCCTACAGCAGTGTTTATACCTGCACTGGGAGCAAAAACATTTTCCATCATTAATGCAAAGTACACATTAACTTTTATATCTGTAGTTTGAAAATGAGGTCTGGGTCTGGTAACCTGCTGTCCATGAATGCCAGCTGGGCAAGGTGATAAGGAGTCATATCTCTATCCAAAGTTCCTTCCTGGTCTATTTTATCCCCGGGTAATCAGACTCCTCTGAAACCCTCTGCCTAAATTCTGTCTTACCTTAACCATGCTACACCCACCATATAAAGCTAAGCCATTGTTATTAAGTCCTCATACCCGAACAAGGAAATACACATCTTGGGGCGCCTCACACAAAGTATAGTTATGTAAATGTGAAAGGTTGCAGACCACTTCAAGAGTTTGAGGCACCTTAGGTCTGTGGGGTTTGTCCTCATCTTTTCTGGGGGCGGAGGGCAGAAGGTGTTATTTGCCCTCTCCTCTGTCTGTCTTCCTGTAACAAGGCAAATAAATCCACAGATTCCCCTTTCCAAATCTTTTCCTTAACCCCTTTAGACCGATGATTCCCAAGTGGGAGATGGTCCCTCATAAGCTCTAGTGGAATTAGCTGCCATGTCTCCTGCCTATGTTTTTTTAGGAATGATGCTCCCTAATTGCTCATATTCCCTTGCAGGATATCAGCCCAGTCCCAGATCTGTGATATCTGAGAGGGGCCTGCAGCTGCCCAATCTATGGGCCACCAATGTCAATGATTTTGCCAGGTCACCCCATATACTTTGGGAGGGGGATGTCCGAGGGAGGAGCAACCCAAGCCAACACCCTTCCCTCTGAGTGCTGAAGCTTTCAGTCCTCTCTGTCAGTATTTACAGGCACCAGAACTGAGAACCCCACTGATGCATCCTGGGACTCTTGGCTGGGAGCGAGGCACAGGCCCAGGGCCACTCACTCACTCCTTGTAATCCTTGACCACCTGAATGAGGCTCAGACCTTCCCTATCCTCCAACTCAGACCCTGAGTCCTTCCAGTGAACCTCCTTATGGGGGTTCAGGACCCCAATGGAGGAGGATGGGGAAATGCACTCCTCTGATTCACCAACATCCACAAAGTGAGCTGTCCCTGCTGAGGTCCCATGTCCTGCCCAACTGCTCTCCTCTTCTTGTGACTCTCCTTCTATGCCTGTTGCAGGCCATCAGTCCTTAACTGATCTCTACTCCTGAAAAAGACTGAGCGCATCCTCCCTCACAAAGCTGCAGACCCAGACCCACAATTCCCCAGCAAAGCTGCCAAAATTAACCCTCACCCACCTCCGAAGCCACCTGTCTCAGTACCTCCATTAGGGCAGGGCAAGGTCCCCCTCATTCCTGCAGGAGGGCACACCTACTACTTATGCACCAACTCCTGCCACTTTATTCTGAGGGAGGACATGTCATAAGTCACCAGATATTCTCCCTGACACCCTCAGAGCAGCTCCTGGAGCTGATCCCTACAGGCTGCTGACGATAACCCTGCCTGAAGCCCCATAAGCCCTTCCCCAGCACCAGAAGCCAGAGTTGCGGGAGGGGAGGGAGGGTGCAGCTGGATACAAGGACCAGTGAACTCCCACGGCTTCTTCTGCTGTGCAAGGGTAGGCGTGGAGGCCAAGGCAACAAACCCGGCTCCAACAGGGCCATGCAAGGAACCAAGCCCCCACTGACCGCTGTAGTGGCACCATGTGACCCCCATCCCTCTTCCCAGAGAGTAGTGGGAGGGCTATGTGGGGCAGTGCCAAAGGCCTGGCTCTAACAGAACCACCCAGGGACACAGGGCCCTTCCCAGCCACTGAAGCAGTATGACTTGACCCCCCACCACAGCCAACCTTCCCTTTGAGCAGTAGGAGTGAGGAGTGTGTGGCAACAAACCTAGCTCTATCAGGACCATGCCCAGCCACTGTAGCAGCACTATGTGACCCCTGCCCAACCCGTATGGAGGACCGGGGGAGTCAGCACGGTATCCCTCACTGAGGGGGCTCCTTCCTGTGGTAGTGGGCAGAGCCCCCATTCAGGGGGGGAACAACAGAGGTACAAACCCCACAGAGGGACAGAGGCCCACACACACACACCAGGGCCTCTGCCCGTGTGGAAAAGGGACCCAGAATTTTTACTCGTCTTCCTCTGAATCGTGAAGACTGCTGCTCCTGGGAGCTGGTGAGTAACCCTTTCTCTGCTGGAACAGAACCAAAATATGCTCCACATGTACCTAGGTTAAAACCTTGGAGATGGGGAATGCTGGCCAATCAGCATGCGTCTCCCCCAGCTGGTCAATGGGTTTCAGAGACTCCCAGGGGTAATAGCACCCTATCATCCCTTGGTGAGTGTCTCCTTCCCTTACTGCTGGGATTGCCCCCCTTTCATCAGTGGTCCCATCAAGTTCCCACACCCATTGATATGGGTGGGTACCATTTGCAGAGTATGTCTTAGGACATTTCCATGGAGATTTTGTCCTAAGAAGATGAGTAGTAAGTAGGAGTATATTCTTTTAAAGTACATCCATACTCCAAATAGTGACACAGCATTATGGGGAACCCACGCCCCGCAGTGATTTCTGAGCTCAGTTTACAAATACAACGGATTTATTTTCTAACCAGCAGCCCTGGAAGTCGATCTAGAGGTTCTGAGATTCAAACAGTGCTTTTTCTATCATGTATATCATCACCAGTAATAAATTTCAGAAGGTCAAATCAGGCTGTGAGCTACCCCATTGTCTTCCAATTATGGCTTTAGTAACAGCTGGAAGTCCCATTGCCATCAAAGGGTTTGCACAGATGTAACTAATTGGAATTTAGTAAACAATTTTGTTGATGATGCACAAAATGGAATAGAAACGGCAGCTTAGTCATTCTTAGCTGTGATGGCTGGGTAGGGCTAGTAGAAATAAAAAGCAGCAAAAACTTAGTTTTGTCACCTAAGTCAGCAAATGACTATGAATACACATATGGAACAGATCTCTCAAGTAAGGAGTTGTTATTTCTACTCAGGTTCTACTCTGGAAAGTGACTATTTAAAATACCTTTGGGTCACCTTTGCATAACCTTTACCTGTTTTTCATGAGAAGAATATTTTTAAAATGTAAATTGAATAAAGGCTATTTTTCTTTAAATCATTTTCAACTTACGTTTCCCTCATTTTTCTGAATGATGTAATTTGGGATACAGCTGAGCTTCTTATCACTATCCCAGTTCCGTCATCCAATGGGAGTAACACCCCATACATTTGTAGAATTAGTTACAAGATGGAGAACATGACATTCTGTTAATAAATAATAATACATGCATTTGTACATCAATTTTAACTCGAGTCCCAAAGGTCTTATTTTCTTTATATTGGGCCTGATTCTAACTTACTAATAATGATGTAAATTGGGAGTAACATCACTGAAGTTACTAGAGCTACACCACTATAAATTGAAAGGTAAGCAAGATCAGACATAAGTCCATTAGTATTAGTGATACGTTAAAGCTTTTAAACTTATTACCTGACTTTGTGCTGATACCTCTGATAAAAGCACTCTTCAGCAGATACTAAAATAATGTAGGTGGTAAACACTAAACCCAAAATGTTAGCAGCTATTTAAGCAAGTGAGATTGTCATGTTGCATGAAAATTAATCTCTGTAAGGATTCTACACTGAAACATCTTCTGTTTGAAAATGTGAGTCAGGTTTTCACATGTTTGACTCATCTGAAAGTTTGAAGAACTAGCTTGTAAGCAGGTAATTTATCAGGAAAACAAATACCCTATTCCTTATATGCTGGCATATTATATTTATTTTTGAGATGTGCTGGATCCAGAACACCCTAAGTAGAAAGCTGCTTTCTTGATTATTTGTATCTCTAATTATCCAACAAGCAGAAATCCAGCAGTCATACACATCCTGCTGGAGTCAGTGGGCTCTGTCCTGCAGCTTTCCTTGAGTAAAGGCTGCTGTATCAGATGCAGAGCAATTTGCATGCATACCTAAGGGCAGAAATTAGCTGTAAATGTCTTCATTGGGTTGCTGAGCTTTATATTTAAAATAATTTCCTAAAGATAGTTAATGCCAAGATTGAAAAATAATTGACTGAATGGATCTGTGATCAACAGAAAGAAACCTCAGAGAATCCCTTAGCAATATAATTAAGGAAGTGAACAACTCGTTCCTTTTTTTTTTTTTTTTATTACTGGCAGCACTTTATCCTCAAAAATATATTATTAATGTATTATTTACAAACAGTCCAAAACAGTGTTAAAACACCTTGAGTTTTCCCTCCAGTACGTCTTTCACAATTGTAACTGGATCTCTTATTCCTAGGCAGCTTTATTAGTGTGTCTCATCATCATACTGTTGGAAATGATTGTGATGTGACTGATATAACACAACATGACAATACATAAGGTTGAAATTGTGCAGAACATATATGCTATTAGTTCTCTCTTCTAAGCAAAGCACCCTTTTTGTAATTAAATTGTAGTTAAACCTTTGCTAAAACAAACAACTCAGAATACAAAGAAATTACAGAATATGCATGCACTTCAGATTTTAAGTATTTTTTAAGCACTAACAAAAAGCGTTTATTGTTATGATTTTTAACAGCCAATATTTTTGGAAGATAACTATCTCTTTGGAAAATAAGTATTTTTTTTTTACAGAAAATTTGACTTTTAATGAAAAAAACCCTCTAAAATATGGAAAAATGTTTTTTTAGCTGAAAAGTTCTGAGTTTTTGGACATAACTTATTTGTGGGGATCGAGTTTTTTGACAAAAAGTCAAAACTTTTGGCAGAAAGTGGACCCATTCTGTGAAAACTTTCATTTTGTCAAAACCCATTTTTTCCCATCATAAAATAGTTCTGATGGAAAATTTCTGACCAGCCCTTCTGGGGCTAATATGATAGTTCAATATATTGAGAAATCCACATTTTGAAAATTTCTCATGAGTACATGAGATTACATTAAACAGAGCCTCAGCATTTTTGTTGCTCTTGATATAAAACAAGAGGGTTGAGTAGTTGGCATGGTAGAATTTGTGCCAGCCCAGCAGGGTACAGAATAGCAGAAAAACATGCCAGGGCAAATAAAAGCATCAGCAAGATTTAAAAAGCAGAAAGAGTTTAGAAGATAAACTACATACACAATTGCACATACAGAACATCTACAGCGGATATAGCCACATCAGAATAGTCCCCCTCACTGCTCTTGTCCCTAAGTAGTACCACACTATTAACCATAACAACTGAGACAGCAAACCGCAACAGTAATGTAAAAGCCTCAGCATTGTCAGAAACAGTAGTTCAGTGTGGATTTTGCAGGTGCTCTGCCTACTGATCAAAGGAAGCACTTGTCCTAATAGTATGCTCTGAGAGAAGATGGATTCCCCTCTATTTCATCAACTCTCTTCCTCATTGTCCTAGTAATCCTTCCTGCCACTATAACTCATGGAATCTTTGGAACCAGGCCTACAGATTTACTGATGAAATGATGTATCAGAAAACTCTTCTTTGCCAAATTTAGTGCAGCAGCTTTTTCTCTGTGGAATATTGATGCTCCAGCCACTGTTACTGGCAGTAATTTCTCTTATCATTTGGTTCTCCTACTAAGGATGGTAAATTAGGCCTGGATGCTCAAAAGGGATTCAGGATTTGTGATGTTAGGTGGCTACAGGGTTGGGCAGGATTTGTGTGGATCACAGGAGAGCTAAAACTAGGGTTTAGGTACAAGACTTACATACCTAAATCTGGATTTTAGGCACCTAAATAACTTTCGTTAATCCCACCTTTAGACCTAATTTTTCACATGCTAGCTCTCTGAGAACTGCAGACAGAGGACTGCATAGAGGAGAGATGAACATTGCAGAAGAAACAATGGAATGCTGTTCATACAATTGGCCTGGTTCATACAATTGGCTGCAGACTTTGATAACATTGTCTCTTTTGGAGAAATGCCTTTCTTTCTGCATGTAGAACCACCTCAGTTGCGTCCACTGCTGTCTACCCTCTTGATTTTGAATTGTAATTGTGCCTACTCTACTCATGTTGGCAAGTACTTAGGAGGCATGGGTCAACGTTCACATTACACTCCCTGTCAATACCTGGCCCAAGCCGGGGAACCTAATGATCCAACCAGCGGACCACATTCGGTGATGAATCCTGGTCATGTGCCACCTGAGAAGCATACACTAAGAAGAATGGGACTATTTATGTGCAAAAGGTCTAAATGGGAGAAAATATAGCATATTTTAGCCTTTTATCAGGAAAGTTCTTATGCCACAACAGAACAAAACAAAACCTTAGCAGGATATAACTTTTGTATAATGACAGTGCATGCTAATATTAAATGTGAGGCTTAATTAGAATCTCAAATACAAGAAGAATACCAGACATGAGGATTTTTTTTCCTTCTGACTGGCTCAGAGACAGCACTTTCCCACTGAGACAATGAGTCAGAAAGTTTCCTGCTGACCCGCCTGAGCACATAGGCTAGGAAGCTGAAAGGTTTTGGTAATGAAGCAGAAAAAGACAAGCTAAACATTTATTATAGGATTGAGAATTGGGATTCAGGACCAGACTGTCCTATTAAAGGGAGAACTCAAGGTGGGGCTTTGCGAGAAGATATAACAGGTAATGTGAGATGGACTGTGGTGCAGAGGCATTCATTATAAAACAAAGATTAACAGAATGAAGTGCTTAATGAGACAGCAGCCATGTGTTTCCAAGCAAAACAAATGGACAAGCCTCTACTGTCTAAAGTATTAATCTTGCAGACTAACATAAGGAGAATGTGACCTAATAAATATTGGTGATTCTTTGTGTTGGAAACCATTTTTTAAAGTTTGTTAATATGCAACAGTAAGATAAAGGGTACATTTTCAAAGGCAGAGGCAATCTAAACCAAATCAAATGAAGACAATACAAATTCTTTAACTATATCAAAAGCAAGAAGCCGGTGAGCGCATCTGTGGATCTGCTAGCCTGCTAGGGAGCTATTAAGAAGAAGGACATTGTAGAGAAGCTAAATGAGTTTTTTCCTTTAATCTTCACCACAGAGGATATTGTAGAGATGCCTAATGAAGGCTTCTTTTCAGGTTTTTTTTAAAAAGTATACTGTGAGAAGATTAAGTTTCAAAAAAGAGATGCTGGAACAACTTCAAAAATTTAAGAGCAATAAATCACCAAGACTGTATGTTATACACTCAAGCTTTGAAGAAATTGTAAGAAACAAGTGACTGAGTTGCTTACAAACATTTAAAGTATTCATGAAAATCAGTCATTATCTCAGAAATCTGAAGGTCTGTATTGTCTCATATGTTCCTGCAACCACTTATGTTCAAATTTACGCATTGTAATTTTCTTTAAAAATGGCAATATCTTCACAGTTATTTAGCATTAGGAATGCACTTTCCCCTTTCAAAGTTTTGTGGTTGGGCCTGAATTCAGAGTGGCAAAATGAAGGACTAGCAGTGTATGAAACTTGCATTATGCTACAGTGTCTGAAAAGGAAGATGACCCATAGCCTAAGTCTTACAACATCTATGGGCTTGACCGTGCACTATCAGTGTCAATGGAAACTTTGCCACTGACTTTACTGGGCTCGGGATTAGACAGTAGGACATATCACTACATGATGCTTCTAAAACAGACATACAAACCTAGAACAAATATCAATTTTTAAATCAGAAAATCCCCAAAGAGTATAAAATCTTAACATTGAACAAAATTAATGATTCCTTGCTCTCACTAAAATATCTATATAACAGTGTGAAACCTTCCCTTTTGCTTCCTTCCACTTTGTATCTCTTTATCCTTTGTTTCTCCTTCCCTCTTGGATGTTCTGGTCTCCATTATTTTTCATCTTTTTGACTTTCTTCCCTATTGTCCTGTGATTGTTGGACAAGGATGTTTATACAGGATTCACCTTAGGAAGAAAAAAGAGAACATATTTGCTCATATACCTACACAAATTCATCAGTTGGAGTGACCATTTCATTGGAAATCGATATAGAGAAAACAACAAAACATTCAAAGGTTGTCAAGCAAATAGTTTGCACAGGTAGTGAGTGAGTTCAGAAAAATAGTCCAATTTATGATCTCTAGCCTACCGAAATCAACTGCAGTATGATCAATTCCAAGTATAGATTCATTCATCATACATTCCTTCTTGTCTAACCGTTCCTTTCTTCCCATATTCCTCTTCTCATGTTCTTAAATTTTTGATCAAATAATCACTAACGATAATCATATGCAGCAGCAGGAACCTGGAACACCCAGCACGCTCTCAGCTTTAATATTTATGCAGTAGGACTCATCATAAATATCCACATTTATCTGACATTATAATCTGATACTGTCATGAATAGAATATACGGTATAATCACCTTAATTGTATGTGGTATAAGGAGCTATGCAATAGTTTCTGTGTACAGTGCCTTTACAAAATCTATCACTTTCCTGTCTCCAGAGGCCACTGTTATTTTGTGATGGAGTTGATGCAGCATTTTTACAGAGGAGAACATGCAGTGTTCTCACATGTTATTAAAACTAAACAAAATTAAACATTTTTTTCAACTTTGCATTATAAAGTTAGGGTGAAATCCTGTCTCTCCTGAAGTCACTCAATGTCAAAACTGCCATTGACTTCACTGGGGTCAGGATTTCATCCATAGTTTTGCTGGCATTACACAAGGCAGTTAAAAATGACATAGATTAATTGCTGAGCAATGTTTAATTCATACTGCAGAAGTACTCAAAATCAACCTTGCCTTGAGTTCCCCTAGGTTTTGGACTTCAGCCCTCACAAATGATGACCCTCCTCTCCCCCCACTTAACAGCCTCAGTTTCCTCCTGTAAAATTCCCTGAGATCTCCTTAAAACTTCTAAGTTATGCAGAGCAGATTGGTAGAACTTATTTGGAGAAGAGAACTTCAGCCATTTGGATTAGTCAAATTCAAGCCTGCAAGCAAATCAGCAGGGTTTGAATCTCTGCCAATTCGTAAGGACTGAATAATGCAGGGTTCATATAGCCTTACTGACAATTAGAGGAGCATCGCTTTTGCAATAGATGACACACCAGTAATACCTAAAGCAGTGTAAGGAATTTAGTTCCTGATTTGCCTTACCTTATGAAGGCATTATCCATGGTGAGAGAAATATAGTAACCTGAACTTAGGTCTTGAAAAGAAACAGGTGTAGAGTGGGGTTTTTTTTGTTTGTTTGTCTGTGTAGGGTTTTTTTTTTCCCCTTAAATTTTGTTGACAAATGGAAGGTCGCCGAGTGAAATCCTGATTCCACTAAGTCAATGCCAAAAGTGCCATTGACTTTAACGGGGCCAGGATTTCACCCTAGGTCTAAATACAACTTCCAGGTTTTAGATGACAACATTTTTACAATACTTTAATGTTTTGGTTTTGTTCTGTATAATATTAGAATGTTAATGTTTTCAGCCACTTATGACTTAATCAGGGGACTAATCCTAAATTTCCTTACTCAGATGAGTTGTCCTTACATTGATTTCCTTGTTTCTCCTCATGTGTGTATCTTCTTGGGTGAGGAATGTTCAGATAATCAAGAGTTGCAGCCTCAACTGTCACAATATACTTATCAGTCCACCTTTTGATCCATGTATACTGTTTACATTGTAACATATTTCTATTGTAAAGACAACCTCTAAGTCCAACGCTGTGTGGCCGAGTGCATTAAGTTGTCCAGTTTATTTTCCGAAACATAAAACCAAATTGTTCCTTCTTAATATTTGTGATGGGTAAATTATTTAATTTTTCATTCACTTTAATACATGTGAAAAAATGATTTAATAAACTACCTACATGTAATGATAAACTTTTATTATTGAATGTGCATTAATTTCTATGATGAGTTCCACTGTCCCATTTTTATAGATAAATAAATAGATATGCCACTGCACGTGATCTGACACAAACTGAAGTGATGAAAAATACATTAAGGGAATGAACAGATTTGATTAAAATAGATGGATGTGACGTTCAATATTCAAAAGTTTATTTCTGAATTCATTTTCCATTTTCATCATAAAACTACAATAGTTTGTCAAGTTTATTTGATGATACCTGAACATTAATAGTACTTAGTGCTAGAAGAAATAGAATCTAATAGGTTTGAAACCAGCACTAAAAAAGGCTTGGTCATATGATCCTCAAACCACTTAAGTGCATGGTTACCTTTTAAGTATGTGAGTCATCACATTGAGACGACTCGTATGCTTAAAATTGAATATGTGCATACTTGTCTGCAGGACTGCAGGCCAATACTGTAATTTAAGAAGAGTTTGAAGACAATATTAACAACCTATTTAATATAAAATTGTGGCTCTACCAGAAACAGCTTCACTAAATTACCTAATGAAGAAATCTGACAGATTAATTTCAATGTATTACAAAAATCAATATGTATTGAGTTGTACTTACTGTTAAAAATAATTATTTGAGGATAGGCAAACAGGATGGCAGAAATAACAAACTTTCAATGAGTATGAAGGCATGATATAGTGTATGCCCTTAATTTTCTTGTTATTATTTTTGTCACATTAGAACATTGTGAACATTTTTTAAAAGGCTCTAATATTAAGTTTTTAGGATTAATTGGTACACATCAAACACTCAAAAATTTTTCTACAATTGTTTACAAGTCAAACACTAATATCAACAGGTTGACATTATAACTCTATGCTAGGCACAGTGATACAGTAGATTTCACATACCTTGAGCAGAAAATCATCTACAATGCTGTGATACCCTGCATAAGTGTATTCAGCCCTCACAGATTTTTGTTCATGGTAGGCACATTAAAAATTCTTTCATATTTTCATCTTTTCCAGCTCTGTTTTTCTACCTGCTTAAGTATTGCTATATTAAATTATAGGGTGACGAGATGTCCTGATTTTATAGGGACAGTCCGATATTTGGGACTTTTTCTTGTATAGGTGCCAATTACCCTCCACCCCTGTCCCAATTTTTCACACTTGATATGTGGTCACCCTATTAAATTCTAATAGATATAAAGGAATGCCTATGATATCTGGTTGTTTGTAGAAGATAAACATCTTTCACAGTTGTTTGTACCAGTCTTCTTCATAAACACAAAGCCTTTATGTATTATATTTCTAATGAAACATGTTGTACATCATTCTTGATTAATGACATTTGTACCATTCTATACCAATGACATTAAAATATGACAGGTTTCAGAGTAGCAGCCGTGTAAGTCTGTATCCGCAAAAAGAATAGGAGTACTTGTGGCACCTTAGAGACTAATAAATTTGTTAGTCTCTAAGGTGCCACAAGTACCCGTGTTCTTATTAAAATATGGTTACTCTGCTGCAGTGAATGAATATCAAGAGCACAATCACTAATCATATCCTATGTTTTCTTTTCTGTTGAGACAATGACCTGAAGCACACAGCTACAACTGAAACATAGGAAGGCAGGAATGTCCTTACCAGTATGACTCAGAGGAGGGTGCAAGAAACCCTGCCAAAGGCAGATGAGGAATAATCTATTCCCAAAGATAGTTTCTTCCTAATTCCCAATATTTAAAGGTTGGCTTATGCCCTGAAGCATGAGGGGGTTTATCCTTTCTAAAACTCTTGGTTATTTGTAATAGTTGTTATTAGAGCTGTCAAGTGATTAAAAAAATTGCAATTAATTGTGTGATTAAAAAAATTAATCATGATTAATTGCACTGTTAATAATATAATACCATTTATTTAAATATTTTGGATGTTTTCTACATTTTCAAATATATTGATTTCAATTACAACACAGAACACAAAGTGTACAGTGCTCACTTTATATTTAATTTTGATTACAAATATTTGTGTTACAAAAAAACATAAGAAATAATATTTTTCAATTCACCTCATACAAGTACTGTAATACAATTGCTTTACCATGAAAGATGAACTTACAAATGTAGAATTATGTACAAAAAAACCCTGCATTCAGAAATAAAGCAATGTAAAACAGTAGAGCCTACAAATCTACTCAGTCCTACTTCTTGTTCAGTCAGTGACTCAGAGAAACAAACTCAGAGAGTTTGTTTACATTTGGAGGAGATAAAGCTTCCCACTTTTAGTTAACAATGTCAGCTGAAATAAGAACAGGTGTTCACATTGCACTGTTGTAGCCGGCGTTGCAAGATATTTACATGCCAGATGCGTTAAAGATTCATATGTCCCTTCATGCTTCAACCACAATTTTAGAGGACATGCGTCCATGCTAATGAGGGATTCTGCTCAATAACGTTCCAAAGCAGTGCAGACCAATGCATACTTACTTTTATGATTTGTGTCAGATGCCACCAGCAGAAGGTTGTTTTTCTTTTTTGATGGTTCGGGTTCTGTAGTTTCCACATCGGAGTGTTGTTCTTTTAAGACTTCTGAAAGCATGCTCCACACTACATCCTTCTCAGATTTTGGAGGGCACTTCAGATTCTTAAACCTTGGGCCTAGTGTTGTATCTATCTTTAGAAATCTCGCATTGGTATCTTCTTTGGGTTTTGTCAAATCTGCAGTGAAAGTGTTTTTAAAACAAACAATATGTGCTGAGTCATCATCCAAGACTGCTATAACATGAAATATATCACAGAATGTGGGTAAAACAGAGACATACAATTCTCCCACAAGTAGTTCAGTCACAAATTTAATTAATACATTATTTTTTAACAAGCATCATCAGCAGGGAAGCACGTCCTCTGGACTGGTGGCCAAAGCATGAATGGACATACAAATTTTTAACATATCTGGCATATAAATACTTTGCAATGACAGCTAAAAAGTCCCATGTTCTCACTTTCAAGTGACATTTTAAATAAAAAGCCGGCAGCATTTTCTCCCGTAAATGTAAACAAACTTGTTTGTCTTAGCGATTGGCTGAACAAGAAGTAGGACTCAGTTGACATGTAGGCTCTAAAGTTTTACATTGATTCGTTTCTGAGTGCAATTACATAACAAAAAGAACTGCATTTGTAAGTTTCACTTTCGCAACAAAGAGATTGCAGTACAGTACTTGTATGAGATGAATTGAAAAATACAATTTATTGTGTTTATTGTGTTTATCATTTTTACAATGCAAATATTTGTAATAAAAGTAATAATATAAAGTGAGCACTGTACACTGTGTATTCTGTGTTGTAATTGAAGCCAATGTACTTGAAAATGTAGAAATACATCCACAAATATTTAATAAATTTCAATTGGTATTCTATTTTTAGCAGTGCAATTATAACTGCAATTAACCGTGATTAATTTTTTTAATCACAATTAATTTTCTTGAGTTAATTGCATGAGTTCAGTGTGCTTAATCAACAGCCCTAGTTGTTATACAAACTCTTGATATTCTTATTATTTCATAACAAGGTGTTTTGGTCCTGTGAGAGCTGACCCCAAAGTTTGTAGTCTCCTGAATATCTCTATGCTTCTCCTTCAGCCCTTTCTCTGGGAAAGGGAAAAGGGGGCAACTTACCTGAACATTTATTTCCTTCTGTCAGTTTTCAATATGCCACCTTTCAATCTCATTGACTGTTTTCTTGTTCTTTGATTATGACAAAGCCTGAAAGAAGTTCCCCATCTATTTTCATACCATTCTTTATTGGTATACTTCTTCTGTCATGTCCCCTCTTATCCACCTCCTCTTTAAAGTAATCCATTTTTAGTTCTGTATTTCTGGGGTGATCAGAACTGAACACAGTATTCCAGGTTAGGGCATACAATAGATGTCCATAATGTCATAATATTTTTTCTATTATTCTTCATCCTATTCCTCATGTATCCCAATATTTCATTTCTGTTTTTCCCTATCTCCTTCCTCTTTCATATGGCAACGTGAAAAGCAATAATAAAGGTCAACGTTCAAGTTTGTCATCCGTTCTATGGCTTCCATTGACTTGGAATGAAACAAGGCTGTCCCTCTGGAGAAGGACATTAGAAGGCAGTGGTTCACTAGATGTTCCATAGTTTGGATGTCTTCTCCACATTTGCATACTGGGCTGTCTTTCATTTTCCATTTGTGACATAGGTAATTTCAACATCCATGTGAGGTTCAAATATGGTTCTTTGTGATCCATATCTTATGTGGCATTTAACATAAGAATGGCCATGCTGGGTCAGACCAAAGGTCCATCTAGCCCAGTATCCTGTCTTCCACCAGTGACCAATGCCAGATGCTTCAGAGGGAATGAACAGACCAGATAACCACAAAGAGATCCATCCTGTCTACCACTCCCAGCTTCTGGCAAACAAAGGCTAGCGACACCATCCATGCACATCCTGGCTTATAGCCACTGATGGACCTATCCTCTATGAATTTATCTAGTTCTTTTTTTTTTGAACCCTGTTATAGTCTTGGCCTTCACAACATCCTCTGGCAAGGAGTTCCTCAGGTTGACTGTGTGTTGTGTGAAGAAATACTTCCTTTTGTTTGTTTTAAACATCCTGCCAATTAGTTTAATTAGGTGACCCCTAGTTCTTCTGTTATGAGAATGAGTAAATAACACTTCCTTCTTTAATTTCTCCACACCAGTCATGATTTTAAACACCTCTATAATACCCCCACACACACACTTAGTTGTCTCTTTTCCAAACTGAAAAGTCTCAGTCTTATTAATCTTTCCTCATATGGAAGCTGTTCCATTCCCCTAAGTGAAACCAACTGGTTGTTCTATAGGATCTGTGATCAGGTCTTGATTCTTGACCCTGTCATTTGTCTTTTGGTGACAGTCCTGACGTTTTAAGGAATTTGGCCACTAACTAGAAGGTGTCCCCACACTTAAGGTGGAATCTCTCGGGGTGCATTTTTAGATAAGGGTGCATTTATAGATAATCATAGATGGACAAGTCTGACTTTGTTACCAAATAGCATTGTATTCTCTCATGGATGGAGAGTGCAAGACCATCCACACCTTCCAAATGCCATTGACTGGGTTTATGGCATATTAATGATATAAATACTAAAGAGTAATGGTGCCAAGACTGAGCCCCGTGGAAGCCATTCTCAGTAGATGAGGTCTGCTGGTCTGTTCCATTAGATGGATGTGAAACTTACAGTTTCATAGACTCTGACACCAGAAAGGACCATTGTGATCATTTAGTCTGACCTCTTGAATATAATACAGGCCATGGAACTACCCCAAAATAATTCCTAGAACATATCCAGCCTTGATTTAAAAACAGTCAGTAATGGAGAATCCACCACAACCCTTGATAAAGTGTTCCAACTGATGAGCATGACTGTCAGTAAGTGCAGTGTTCTTCAGCAACAGTGCTATTTTTGACACTTACAGAAGCAGGCCATCCTGCCAGAATATTGAGGACAGGTTCACTAAGGCCACTGCTGTTTGTTTTGAGCCTGCATTGATAGCCAGCTTTGATGTAGGTCATCAGTGCAATACCTTTATCCCAGTCTAAACCCAGATTGTTGTGACCTAGTATTAGATAAGAATAGAATATAGACTATAAGAGAAATTGGTGAGAAAAATAAGATATCATGAAGGAATATGTATAAACAATATGCAGCTGTTGCTTATTGTTGTCTGTAATAAAGGTATAAATGCTTGCTCTAATTGTTTATCTTTTGAGAGACCTGCCTAGGTGGGGGAAACCCTGTGTCCTAGTGCACTCTCTTCCTCTGTGCAATTGCTTGAGATAATAAAGTGCATCTGACTTGCTGCACCCAACCTGAGAGTGAGAACTGTGTTTTTCTCTGACAGTAACATCAACTGACAGTTTCTCTAATCATCCGCTGCTTTCCCTAGTTTCATAATGTTGGAGAACTTTTCCTGTTCCATACCATGGGTGTTTGTGCATTGGTAAAGAAGTGCATTGGCCAGTCATGGCCATGCTAATTTAGGGTTTTCAGAAATGCCATCTGGGCCTGCAGCTTTCCCAAATTTGGTGAGTGTAATGGCTTTGTGCATGTCTTCTCTTGTGAATGGCTTTGATAGACTTTATGTTAATAGGTGGTTGGGTAGGGAGCGATAAAGCTTTTTCTTCACTTTCCTTTTGTGATGATGATCTGTTTGAGACTTGAAATTCAGAAGTATTTGGGTAGCAATGGCACCAGGTGTGACATGTGACACTCTGCTTTTGGGAGGATTAGCACCAGCGATATTATGGAGTAGCCTCCAGGCTTTCCTGCTTGAGTGGGTGAACTCTAGGCTCTGCATAACTTCTGTCTATCATTTTTATTTAGAGGAGTTCATTGATTCCAGGAGCATGGTTGCAGCAATAGGGCTACCTCTTTTCCTATACTCCTTCTGGAGTTCCTCATTGTCAACCAATCAACAGGGAGTGGAGGCTTATGCTCAAATAAATTGGTTAGTCTCCAAGGTGCCACAAGCACTCCTTTTCTTTTAGGCTTTTCTGTAGCTGCAAGGGAAGTTCCTCTTCACAGTCTTTTTAAGGAGGTGATCATGCCTCTGTTGCTAGCTTTAATCATCCCCTGAAAGATATTAGTTACCCAGTGTAGACACACTTCAGCTGATCTATGACTTGGTTACTTAGCCAGTCCTACAATTCTATGATTCTGTGATTGTTGGCAGAGATGGGGAACACGAGGTATCAAGAAACAAGAGCAGATAAATAATGAGTGAAGTTCCTTTAGTGTGAACAAGAAGTTTAAAGCTGAAGCAGTGGAAAATGTGTAGGGGGCAATTTGGTAAAATGTTCATATCAGCATCATTTTCAATGGTTTGGAAGGAACAAAGTAAATAACAGGGAGACCACTGTGGGAAAAAGCAACATGTGACAGACATACACTCATGTTGCTTAACACACTACTTGAAGGCACTAGGATACTATGGTGATAAGTGCAGTATAAGAAACTGTATAGAATAGGTAATTTAGTAATCAAGATGGGAAATGATGAGGACTTGAATGAGGGGGTTGAACTTTGAATTGAGAATGGATAAAGAGGAGACAACACATTAGAAGTGTGGAGATCAATCCTGTCTTTGTATGGAGATGTACTGCAGGACTGACAGGAACTTTCCACCTCTGATGTCTATGATTATATGATCTATTTGTGTCTATGTATATATTTATATCAGTCATGCAGTGCAACTCTATACAAAGACAGGATAAACAATACTGAGATATTTTGTACAGATCTGGGAGGTGTGGGGGAAGTGAACGTGGCCTACATATTCTCAGCAGACCTGAAAGTTAGGTGTCTTATGTTGATCAACCAAAAATACAGGCACCCCAATTTAATTGGCATTTTTGAAAATGTAGTCTTCCATCTGCCTCTTGTTGTATACCAGGGACTGAAGCTCCCACTGGTATCAAAGGGAGTTTTCAACTGACCTGAAAGCATGACTGGGCCTGGGTCTTAAAAAAAAGAGTTTTGCAGCAACTCACAGGAAAAGAGAATTCTTGAAATTTATAGCTCATTATTTTAACTAATTTTTTCATTGCATGGAGTTATAAAAAGTGAAAGATTGACAGTTTGGCTACATCTTTTATAAAGCCAGGAATTTTAAAATATTTTATCCTATACATTTTTCTCACCAATTATTTTGCAATCTGTTGTGTGCTATTTTTCTTACTTCCATTTTTCTGACAGTTTCTGTTATAGTCCCAATGAAACACAGCAAGACTGAGATTGAAAAATTTCTATTATTTTATTGGGTAACTGTTTTATTCAAGCAGAAAAATACAAAAGGCAAAAGTGCACTTTAAATGTCAACTGGAAATAAAGCATGTTTGTTCTGCATGTATATTCGCCTCAAGAGAAACAGAACAAATAGAGGAAACATCCCATACTTAAGCAAAAATAGTGTTCCTGATCACAGAGATCATGTTTTATATTGATTTCATGCAAAATAACAGACAAAACAGTGGCTGCATTTTAGATAGATAGATTAGATAGGGTAGGAAAGCCTCCAATCATCAGATTAAATTAATATTATCATCTGCACATTAATTAATCATTATATGACATACAACACATTATGCACTAAGGCATTTTTATGTCTCATTCTGTCTTTAGATAGCTCTTACTTACTATGCATTGAGAGTTGTGTTGAGGCAAGCAGAATACAAGAGAAAATAGTATCTAGAAATTGTGCTTTATCTGCAGCAGAAAAATTCTCATTCCATATTTGCCTAAAATATATGACAAAGCCCATAAACATAAAATGGTCCCTGCCTGGTTAAATGAATCATCTTGCTAACAAAAGAGAAGAAAAATCCTAGAAAGAACATCTGTTATAGGTCTTTGTCAACAATAAATATTGGCACTGAAATAATAGTGACAAATATTGCCTCTAGATACCATTGTCCCAAATATAGCAAAGCTAGACCAAGCATACTAGGAACATGAATCATAATTTTCAGAAAACTACTTTATATGGTACTTGAAAAACAAAATAACATTGATTTCACTGTCAATGTCATTTTTAAGGTAGAGAAGACGATTGGTAAGTGTAAGGATGTAAAACACCAAGGAGCTGAATCTATTTAAGACACAACTGAAAAGTTTTTCAGGGTGAATACTATGCTATAGAAAGATTAAAAATCCATATTTGCTAATACTTACCAGTTATCACAAATATCTACTATTCAAAGCATAGAGAAAAAAGATGACAATGTCATATACCTAGATGTGGTAACTGCTGGGAAATAACAAATTATTCTGTCAGCTAGCTTGTGACGTTTATTGTTGTCTAACAAATAAACAAATAACTGCAGTGGGGGGCTTTTTATTTTTAAATTCAATTTTATTTCATTTTTCAAAATATATATTATGAACATTTGAAAGTGGAGTTTTAAGGCTAAAATGCAGCTTCCTTTAACTATAGCAGTTAATATCATGAGGTAAATGTATCCATGTTGGTCTCAAGGTACTAGAGAGACTACGTGGATGAGGTAATATCTTTTATTGGACCAGGCCTTTTGTTGGTGACAGAGACAAGCTTTAGAATTGAAGACCTAAAGAAGAGCTCTGTGTAAGCTCAAAAGCTGGTCTCTGTCACCAAGACAAGCTGGTGAATAAAAGATATTCCTCACCCTCCTGGATTCTCTAATATCATAAGGATCATTTAAGGTCAGATTTGGAGACACTTATTTGCATTTACTAGTACCTAACTCCTCAGGTAATCTCCCTGAATCCAATGGAACTATTTGAGGATTAAACTGATACTGGTACTACTACCTGGTTCTGGTATAGTGCATTTCATCAGTAGATCTCAAAGTGCTTTACAAAGGAGGTCAATATAGTTATCTCCCCAACCACAGATGGGAAAAGTGAGGAACAAAACAGAAAAGTGGGCGGCACAGGATCGCCCAGCAGGCCATGGCTGAGTTAGGCATAGAACTCAGATCTCTTAGATCCCAACCTTGTTCCCTATTCACTAGGACACACTGCCTCCCCTGCTGCCAAACATGAATGGGAGTCTCAAAATCTGGCCCTGCATCAGAAGAATCCAGATAAAACAGCTCATTTCTACCTATATTGAATTATTTAGTAGAGCTGTTGACTCCCACACTCCTCATTTATTTGTCCTCAACACAGAATCACCTGATACCATTAAAAAACCAACAACCCAGACTGCCTACAAGAAGGTGTTGCAACTGAGGACTTTTCCCCATAGGCCTGATCCAAAGCTCACTAAAGTCAATGGAAAGACTCCTGTTGATTTTCATGGGCTTAGGATCAGCTTCCATATATTTTATGAAGCTGACATACTGCTCCAGATGCTCAATGAATATAAACTTGATAATTAAATATGACCTTCTGTTTGGTCTAACCATATATTGGTCTAAATGAGATGTTTGCCATCTTATAAAAATATACACAGAAGGGCATTCCATCTGCCCTTTAAAATAGTTTGGAATCCATGTGCATCATAATAAGCAGGATGGATAAGAATATTTGTTAAACACTGATATAACAGAGCAGGAAAATAACAGGAGTTTGGGGTATAGTTGTTCATCTCTCTGGTGTAATAAGGATGACAGTCACACCAATGCATATATACATAGATAACAAATACATAACAAAGCCATATAATAATATGGTATTTAGGCAAATAATTTAAGCAAATAACAATATCATTGTGTATTGTTGGAACAAGCTTGGACACCGTATCCTTGAACAATATAGCAACTTCTATATATACATGGCAATTGAAACTGGAGCTACTATCTGTAGTGGAAATTGTAATATCTATCTATGCAAGAATCCACTGAAATAACCCTATGTGGTGACCAAAGCTAGACAACCCACAGTAGCAGATAATTTCTGGTTTGCATATAACACTCTGCACCTTCCATTAAAATTGGTACTCAAGCAGAAACAGGAAAAATAAAATTACAGAGTAAAATTAAGACAGCTGCCCAGGAACGATTCAATAGCAAGATCAAAGACTATGATCTTCTTGATTTAGGCTAATTTTGTTACAGATTCACAACATAGTGCCAGATTGTGGGAGGTGTTTAACACCTTAGAACTCCTACTGAAGTCAATGGGAATTCTGGGTGCTTGTTGTGTCTCTGTTTTTTCCCATTCAGCACATGTAATTACTCTTAAATTAGTAATAAACCACACAAACTCTGAAAAACCCATTAGTACTCAAAACTCCATCTAGAGATTAATACCTCTTTATAGCTCAATATTCAGACTGTGGAATATAGTTTTAACATACCCAAAATAGAATAAAAAAAAAAACTCATGTGAAAAGAGGAAAATGAAATGGAGTAATTTATTTATAAAATCAAAAAACCTGCTGAATTATGTACATAGTCCAACATACATCACAATTTTGTTTTAGTAGCGAGATAATAAACTGTACCCTTCAGGGTAATATTGGAGACAGCCATTATTTGTACTTCAATATACGGATCTGTAAAATCAGAAAAATTAATTTTGAAACTAAAAAGAGAGTACTTGCCTCCTCCCATCCCCCTATTCTCTTTCTTGCGTATCTCACATATATGTGTGTGTGTGTGTGTGTGTGTGTGTGTGTGTGTATTGTCCTTTTGCTGAACATATGTAGATTTGGAGTGGGGTGGAGTTTCAGGTTCATTTACTGTTTTAGGAGAAATGAGTGTCACAGAGTCCGGGTATTTTTTAGTGTGATTTGTTTGTTTACAAAATGTACATAAATCCTGTTTTCTGGAACTGAGGTGGTCACAAGCTGCATACAAGTGACTCCTTGTAGCAACTTCATCTTAAACATCACTGCTCCTTTACTAAGAAGCAAATGTTTTGGTCGTCTGTCTCACCTGGGTTCTCCTGGAATCTCACTGCTTAAACACACCGTTCCCCTGTCTCAGTCCCTGGCCTTCACTTAGAGCACGCTGACACTGCAATTAAAAAGCTGCATCTGGCCTATGCCAGCAGACCCATGCTCATGGGTCTCATGTTAAGGGGTTGTGTAAATGAGGTTGTCGGGGTTCCCTCCGCATTCTGAACTCCAGGGTACAGATGTGGGGAACCGCATGAAAGACCCTCTAAGCTTATTTCTACCAGCTTAGGTTAAAACTTCCCCAAGTCACAAATTCTTTGCCTTTGGAGGGTACGCTGCCACCACCAAGTGATTTAACAAAGAATCAGGGAAAGGACCACTTGGAGTTCCTATTCCCCCAAAATATCCCCCCAAGCCCTTACACCCTCTTTCCTGGGGAGTCTTGAGAATAATATCCTAACCAATTGGTTACAAAGTGATCACAGACCCAAACCCCTGGGTCTCAGGAAAATAGAGAAATCAGTCAGGTTCTTAAAAGAAGGATTTTATTTTTTTTAAAAAGGTAAAAATCACCTCTGTAAAATCAGGATGGAAAATAACTTTACAGGGCAACAAAAGATTCAAAAACACAGCAGAACTTCCTCTAGGCTTAGTTTCAAAGTTACAAAAAACAGGAATAAACCTCCCTCCGGCAAAGGAAAAATTCACAAGCAGAACAAAAGATAATCTAACATGCCTTGCCTGGCTTTTACTTACAATTTTTGTAATATGAGAGACTTTTAGGATGGTTTATAGGAGAAGGAGTTTTCTGACCTGATGCTTCTCTGCTTCCCAAGAGAACACACAAAACAAAACCTTCCCCCCACACCCTAAGGTTTGAAAGTATCTTCTTTCCCCATTGGTCCTTTTGGTCAGGTGCCAAATAGGTTATTTGAGCTTCTTAACCTCTTACAGGTAAGGAGGAATTCTAGGCTACCCTTAGCTGTATGGTTATGACAGAGGTATAGACATTTGTGCTCAGGCTGGAGCCTGGGCTCTAGAACCCTGCAAAGTAGGAGGTTCCCAAGGCTTGAGCTGCTGCCCTAGCCCATATGTCTATACTGCAATTAAACAGCCCCTTAGCCCAAACCCTGCAAGCCTGAATCAGCATGGGTCACCTGCAGGTGTCTAACTGTATTATAGACATACCCTTAGGGTGAATAGGTCTCATCAGTAAAGGATCGAGTCTTCTGGATTACATGGTCCTGAAAGGTATCCTGGCCTGTGGCACTTATATCCAGTTGGTCTGAGTCTGCAGCACAAAGAAAACATAGAAAAGTTTTCATTTCCCATCTGAGAATGCTTTAACCTACCCAATCCCTTTAACAACTGTCTGGGTGAGGTGAGAATTTCATCCTGAATGCTTATACACCAACCACTCATAACATGCATCACACTAGCATTTTTCACCATAAAACAATGACATGGCTGCATGTTCCTTTCATAACAACGCATTTTACATATAGTGAATGAAGCCTTGTTAAATGAAAACAGAATATGTTGCTCCTCCATATCCTACCTTCCCAATCCCAAAAAGTTTGTTCAGTGACTAAGAGCAAGTTTCACTCTTAGGGTATGTCTGCACTGCAGAGTTTATCTGGGTCTGGGCATCTAGGCTTGCCAAGTCCACCTGCAAATATCCACACTGCAGAAATGCTTTGGCACAAATATTTTTCTTTGGGTTTCCCAGAGGTTTTAGTATCTCACTGACTTGAGATGCTCTAGGAATTGTTTCATAGTGATTGCAGAACTTCTCTGTCCTTCCTAGACTCCTATATGGAAGTCTTTTTAGCCTGCCTGCATATTTAGCTGGGGCACTTCCAGCTCTACACACTCATCACGTCTGCCTTTTCTAGCCAGTGTCAAGGAATGGGCCGGCACAGCTGGATGCTGTTCCTGCTTTGGCTATGTTGTTATAAAGCAGGATGTAGCTAGACAGGATGGAGCACAGTGGAAGACATTTTATCAGTAGTTTCTGATCCTCAGAAGGCAGTGGCAAGCCTTGGTTGGGATATTATGCAAGCTGGATCCTGACATGGTAGAGTAGCGAGAGATGATACTTTTTACAGTCACTTCAGATTCCCCATATACAGAGTGGCACTTCGGTGCAGGGCAACATCATTATGCAGACCTGGATTAATAGCAATGTCTCCATTACCTCTGCATGAGGAAGGTCTCCTTCATAAAGCTGTTTGAAAAGCTTGCCCTGAACCTTGAGGGCCAGGACCCACAAATGAAGGAGGCCCTACCAGTAAAGAAATGGATTGCTCTTGCTATCTGGAAACTGGCTATCCCAGACTGCCATAGGTTTATTAGTTTGGAAAGAAGGGACCTTATACCCTCCCAATAGCATGCTTATAAATCAAGTGTCTGTGCTTATTGTTATTTTATGCAACCCAGTCTGCCCTCTACTGCTCTTGATCATGAAACCATACTGTGCTATGAGAGAACCTGGGAGAAGAAGGCTTAATTACACACTGAGCAATTGCAGGATGATTGTAACTTCTAGTATATAGAGAATGAGTGGGAAGTGAGTAGGCAGAACAACCAGAATATACAGGCTTGGGAATTATAGGCTGACATTGGAGGACTATCAAAACCCAACTTCCATAACCTGGGCTTCAGATGTGTTCCCACTGTGAAGTAGGCAGGTTTGAACCTGTCCTCCATTGAAAACTGGGTTCTAACCTATACCCTCAGCTGGGCAAGCAAGCTAAGGGTCAAAGCATAGATAAACCAAGGTTTAAAAGTTTTGTGTATGGAGAGTAGAGGGATTTGGGTTAAAACCCATATAAGAGGCCCAATTAAGCCTGAGGTGAAGTCATACCCTTAATGGCCAATACTAACCATCCTGTAATTCGTCAAAATCTGTCACTACACAACAATATAACAAATAAAATATGCTAGACAAAATGGTCAAATTCTTCTCTGGTGTTACTCCACTGTGTGAATTTGGCCCAAACTGCATGTCTAAGAAATGAAATCACAAAAATGGTCAAACTGAATGTTTTTCTTTTGCTTATGTGACAGATAAAAATGGAAAAACACTGGTAAAGATTTATGATATACACTATAAATGTGTAACTAACAAGAAAAACATTTTTAAATGATATTAATACCATATCTTATGTAAAGGTACTTATTTGAGCTGGTCTTGCTAAAACAGTACATCACTTGAAACAATACAGTATGCCTGTTAACCCTGTTATATAAGATTAAGGCTACAATCCAAAACCAAGAATACAGGAATTTTGGTTTTTGTTTGGATTGGCAGGGGATAGCTGTGTCCATTTTTTTTTCGTAGAACAGTTTCCTCCACCTCCTCCCCCCTCCCACATTATGTATTCTTAGCCAAAAATAAAATTGTACACAGCTGTCACTTCTAATTAAATTTCAATAAATCAAGCTGGGCATTTGTGATTTTTCTGTTCGTTTAGTTTTATCATCTAGTTTTCAGCAAATAAAAGAAAATCTTCAATATGAAGTAAAACTGGAAAAGGAGTGCATCAAAAACTGATCTGCAAAGAAAAAAATAAAGTTAGTCTCTGAGGGCTATATTTTTAAAGTGGAGCACAGGGCTCGAGATGTGTTAGTATTTCCCATCTATATCTAGTGGCTAAATTTCAGTACTGCTTTAAACATTTACTTCAAAAAATCAGTAACTCACTATGTAAAAACTGATAAAAAAAATCAAAGTTACCTGCCAGTATTCCAAAACAGAAACATACTGCATAACTATAGATGTACATATTTTGCAACCCATGTTTCATTGCTATTTTATATGTTTCTTAAGAGGTGAGTCCTGGGATACGTTATCTCTTTTCCAATTGAGGATCACAGGTAGCAATGGATAATCTATAATGTATGTTTAGAATCAGATTCTAAGAAAGACAGGTGAACAATAAAGGCATTAAAACAAAATGGTTTCCCATTAGTATTACGTGCTGGAAATCACAACTTTAAATATGAACATTACACTTTCCTACCAAGGGGACTTTACAGTCTTCTCAAGTATGCAAACATGGAATGTTTAATGCTCTCACACAGAAACTAATACCTTACAAATTCTCACCTGAAAGGGTGTCATAAGGAAAACTCTTATCACTACTAGACCAAGATCCTGCACTGCTGAAGTCAACAGGGATTTTGCCATTAATGTAAATGGAAGATGGATGGGGCGGAAGGGACTGATCCTGCACCCATTGAAGTCAGTTTCAAACTCCTATTCACTTTAATGGATACAGACCTGGGACCTACTCAGCATCTTGCAGGATCAATCCTAAAATTCCCATGAACAATAATGGGAGAGAAGATATGCGGGCATGTGTTTGGCATCGATCCTACAAAAAGAAGCTCATTTAATCAAACACATGATCACTGTCTTTACTTTTAATTTAAAAAAATAATAATTTGGTATGATTGTGATTAGTATATTACTTATTTAGCTTAATTCTTGCAAATGCTTATATACATAAGCAACTTTACTCATATGAATAGCCCTGTTGCACTCATCATATGAAAAGTTACTCTCCTGCAGAAGTGGGGTCACTCTTTACATTTGTGCTGTATAAGATGAACTACAGTAAGTATTTTGTATATTTGGAAATTGCCTATTTAAAGTAATTATCTCTGTATGTATAATTTGGTTTGGTTGATAAAGGTAACAGTGTGGATGTAATATTGTTAGACTTTGTAAGGCTTTTGACTTGGTACCACACAATATTTTAATTAAGAATCTAGAGCAATATAAAATGAACATAACACACATCAAATGAATTGAAAGCTGGCTAGCTGGCTAACTTGTCAAAATTAGAAAAGGTGGTTGAGCTAATATCTTTTGCTTCAGAAGTGACTTCTGTTAGGAAGTTGGTCCAGTAAAGATATTACTTCACCCACTTTGTCTTTCTAGTATCCTGGGACTGACATGGCTACAACTATGGTGTTGAGGTCTCAAAATGTAATTTTGAACAGGGAATCATCATCAAGTGAGTGTCTTTTATGTGGGGACCCACAGGAATCGGTTCTTGGCCCTATGCTATTTATTATTTTTAACAATGACCTGAAAGTAAACATAAAATCATTACTGTTTGCAGATAACACAAAAGTCGAGAGAATGTTAAATAATGAAGAGGACAGATGCTCTGGAAACTGGATGTAAGCAAAAAACATTTGTTTCAATACAGACAAATGTAGATATATAGCCATATCTAGTAAAAAAATGAAGGTCATACTTAAAAATGGGGGTCTCTATCTTGGAAAACAGTGACTCTGAAAAAGACTTGGGGCTCACAGTGGATGATCAGCTGAATGTGAGCTCCCAGTGTGATGTTGTGGGCAAAAGTGCTAATGCAATCCTTAGATTATAAACAGGTAGGAATAGGGAGGTTATATTCCAACCATACTTGGCACTGGTGTGACTGCCATTGGAATACTGTGTCCAGTTCTGGTGTCCACAAGTCAGGAAGGACTTGATCAATTGGAGAGGGTTCAGAGGAGAGTCATAAGACGATTAAAGGAATGGAAGCCATGGCTTATAGTGAAAGAGCTCAATCTATTTAGCTTAAAAAGGAGAAGGTTAAGGGGTGAGTTGCTTACATTCTATAAGTACCTACATGGGGATCAGAGATTTGAATATAGAAGGATCTTCAATCTATGTGACAAAGGTGTAACAAGGTATAATCTATTTAGTGAGTGTGTGTGTGTGTGTGTGTGTGTGTGTGTAAAAGCCAAGCTCCAGTGCCTACTCTTGTAACTTTGAACTGCAGTCCAATGTCTTAGACGCTTAATTTAGATACAATTCAGAAAATATATATGTGTGGTCCAACATCCCATGACTTAACTCAATCACATTTACATCTACACTATGGATTTGGTGGGAATCATCTGCATTTATTTGATATCTAGTCCAAATAGGGACCCTTGTGGATCATATTTTGAACCTCTGATCAGGTATATATATATATATATATATATATATATATATATATATATATATATATATATATATATATATAAATGTTGTTATGAATGAGACTAAACCTTGGTATAGTCTGTGAGCACAGTGGGTCACAAGAAAAAAACTTGAGAGAGAGCATTTGGGGCTGTTGGATAGTGAGAGTTGCAGCAGTAAGCTAAGAAACCGCTTTTGTTTTTTTGTTTTTTTTGTTCCTGCATTTGGACAAACAGAACTTTTTCTGTTCTTTGTAAATAAACAAGATTGCCTCAAAGAGAATACCAGACTCCAGCAATTTCTATTTCCAACTGGAACATCTCTAGGGCCCCAAAATTTGACTTCAGTTTGGGTCGAAAAGGGGCAACACTGGTGTCAGGGATAGAATCCAGTTTCCAAGGAGAGAGACTGTGGGCTGGTATTCCTGTTGAACCAAAGTGGAACAAATAATGGATGTGATGGCAGAAATCACAAGTGGCTAGTGGGATTTAAAACTTGACCTGAAACAAGAGCTAGAGGCACTACTGACACAAAAACACAAGGAACTTGAGAGGGTGGTAACTAGTTATAGGAAAAGTCTTAGTTCTCCTTTGTGAAATTATTCCACTACCCAAAAGGAATTCCCAGCAAGTGGTTAAATCTACAGAATATTTTCATCACTATTTATATGGGAGAAACTGTATGGTCAAGACAGCTGATGCTTCCCTGTATGCCTTCTTAGATTCAGGAATCCTGAGGGGAAGCTTCCCAAGTGGTTGGAGAAATGTCAGTGCTATGATTTCACAAGCATATACAGGCCTGGCCATAAGCATGATAATGATGCCTTGTCCGGACAGCCTTGTTTAGGGGGGAGCAGTGGCATTAATTGTAAAGCAAGAGAGCACAGAATTAGTTGCTTAATAGGATGGATGTGCCTCTCTTCCTCTAATTTACAAAGTGCCTATGACCTTGGGGCAAAGAAAAAAAAGTAAATAGTTACAGAATCACCAGCTTGGGTATTGATGTTGTCCTTTTTTCCAGGCTCAGTAGGATTTTAATTTTCCAAACTTATTCTTTGACGTTGTTCATATACATTTGCTTTCTCCCCTCCTGCCCCCCAAGCATCCAGACTTTAATTGTTTTCTTTAAACAAAGGAAGAAAAACACTTATGATATACCTGAAAACATCATGTTGGATCACTTCAGAAATCCACAGCTGTAGGAGGCTCTTTATCTTATAAATGGTCCTGCAGACTTCTACAGATTTCTACTTGCCTACAGACATGATGCTAGGAACTGCGTAGGAAGCCCTAACACAAGTATCTCCACATAGGGTCCATATCTATGACCTCTGCAGTACCCATTCCATAGTAACACAGTTTAGCCTTCAATCTTGCTTAGACTAAGCTGCTCTTCACTAAGTAAAGTTTATGATGTGGGTTTCTATTGACATTCAATTTAGTGCAAATGTCCACAAATACTCCAATTTTGCCAGAAAGTCTAAAATCAAAGTGAATCTAACTTCGAAGTATAGGCTTGCCTTATTAAGGGAAAAATAAAGCCTTTTTACAATATTTAACTCCCAAGACAAGTTTTAAGGCGATATAAATAAATCTAATATGTGTATAGGTCTGAAGGGATTGAGTATTGAGTTGTGAGCTTTCTGTCATTTTCCTTACAGATAAAGTGCCCGACAAGAATAAAGTTCATGTGTGTGGAAGGCAGAACTGTGGTCTGAGGTTATAGAGTAAACTCCTCTAAGAACTAAGGACCGCAACAAACCACACTATTTTCTGTTCTAAGTGCAAGGTGTTTTCTTTGACTTTGCCTTCTCTAGTGTAAACACATAGCAACAGGTATAGTTATTTAAAAAAACAAACAAACAAAACAAAACAAAAGCACCACCCCAAAACAGAACGCTCCACTGCACTTCACTCTTATTCCTCTGTACCTTTGACCCTAGCCCTTCTTCAGAAAGAAATGAATTAGATAAATAAAAACTTGATTCTATTTTCCAAAAGCAATTCAAAAGAGGCTCAAGACACACTTTGTGGAACACATGTTTTCTTCACTTTAATGTAATAGAAACATTTTTTTTTGCCTTGCATTAGAGTCCATGGCACATGTACTATTCACAAGGAGGGGAGTTGACAATATAGTTACTGTTTGATTAAATATTATTCATTGGAAAAATGACACAGTCAAAACCAAAACTTTTCACAGAAGCATGTCAGAAATGTTCATCAGGAGGGTTTTTCAGGTCCACGATGGAGTCTTTTGTCAAAAATCCACCCTGAATAGTTCAGTGGATAGGGTTCTCTCATGTGGTGTAAAAGATCCAATTTCAGGTTTCTCATCTGCCTGCTGTGTGACTTAAACATGGATCTACTACATCTAAGAAAAAAATGCCCTGACTACTGGCCTATTGTCTATTCTTGGGGGAGTCTCTCTCTTTTTCTTTTTTCTTTTTTTTTGTTCCTTACGAAAAAAAATTCAAAAGGTCTCAGTTCATTCTGGTGAGGAACAAAAATAAATGTTGAAACTATGCATTTTTGCAAAACTGAAATGTTGTTTTCGGGCCAGACCTAATTAACAAGGAAAGTGTAGATGTTCTCTTTAAGTATTTAAAAGGGGATAGAATAAAATCCTGGCCGCATTGAACTCAATGGAAAAATCCCCATGGATTTCAATGAGCCATAGTTTCATCCATGGTTTCTTACATATGAAGTCTTAAATATGACAACTGCTTTATGTATTTTGTTGCTATATATTTGATTCCTTTTAGACAACTATAACAAACATCATAGTCGAAAGGCATGTTACTATCAAGTGTATCAATACGTTTATACATTCTGTTTTAGAAGCCCTAATTCAGTAACATATATCAGGCTGGTAATTAGAGTAATAAACTACTTGGTTTCCTTAAAAATTAGGTTGACACATCTAGATAAACCCAGTAGAATATTGTTACTTTACCCTATCACATCAATTTAATCAATTAGCAGCTTTCTATATTGTACTCAATATAAATATACATATTTAAAATATTAATGTATAGTCAGCAAATATTTTTGTTTATCATAGGCAAAGTTCTTTCACTTTTCTGATTCCATTCCTTCCTAGCTTTCTAGACAGATATAACAATGAATGTATATCATGCCAAAGTCACTGCATGTAGGATTTTCATAAAGACTTCAAAGTACTGTGACATAGAAATCAAACATCGGTAGATATTTTTTTAAAAAGTGTGTCTGTGGATTTTAATGTTTTTGTATCACTAATATCAAACAGGATATTAAATATACCATTCAGCATTTTTATCAATTATATGTTGAATATTTAGCAATTCATTGTAATGTTTTTTTTGTTTTCCCTTCTAAATTCACTTATTAAATATCTAAATTAAATCATTTAAACATCTTAATTCATTCACTAACGTCTCATTAGAATAAATTAATAGTTGTGGTGTCCTCATTAGAACAGATTCTGAAGTATTACCTTGAGATGTAGCAGAGCACAACTCAGTTTTCATTACTATTTTATTTATTTTATGCTACCAGTGACACTTACCTAATATTATTATATGATATCATTTCTATATTATTGTTTTCATCTCCATCTTTTTCATTACCCATGAGAAAATTCTATACCTGTGTCTTGCATTGCAGAATTATGGCATAATTTATCTGCTCAGATATGTTTTGTCTTTAAGATTCAGAGTCTAACTCTTCATTTGCTGACAATTTTATTAATAGAATTTTTTACTCTTCATCTGTTCCTTCATTATGATTTTCTGTTAGCCTGCTGATAGTTAGATCTTGTCTGCCAAAATCTGACCACATGGAATCTGTCTTTGCTGCAAACTGAAAGGCTAGTAAATATAAATTATGTTACCCTGAATTTTACAGAATTACTGTAATAATAATTTAACTTTTAAAAAGTAGTATGAAATTATTTTCATATATGATATTGAGAGCTGTATTACTACTTATTTTTTCCTTTCATGTTAATTAACAACTGTATGTTGTGCAAATGTTTCAGCTTTTCTATTTGCATAACAGCCAAACTATTCTAGGGGCTTTAATTTATAAATGAAATATATTTAGAAATATATTTCCTTGAGACTTAAAAAACTCGTAGGACTTGATCCAGTGAAAATATCCATGACTACCTTGGCCTTTGAATCATATGTCATGGATCTTAATTTTGTGGCCAGTCAGCTTATTCAGAAAGGTCCTGGTCTACAGTATCATGGGCCCAAAGACACAACAAACATCATATGCAGAGAAATAGAGAATGACCTTCTACTTAACAGTCCTCCTTTTATTAATTCCTTCATGTAACATACAGTTGTGGATTAACAGGGTAACCTAAAATATTATGAACTGTAGTAATGCTCCGCTCTTCCCTTATTTCCTGTTTTGAAAGTGGGAGTTTTGATCTCCCACTCTGTTTTGATGGAGTTGAATAAAATAGCAAGTTCCGAGCCTGCAGTCCTCTGAATAAAGTGTTATTTTTGTCAAACTTAATAGTCCCTTTACAATATAATACATACTGGTCCTCTCCAGGAATTAGAGGACTGAGAACTCTAAGAATTGCATTGTCCACTCTACTTTGATTAAAGTATCTACAGATAGCTGTTGGAGAATTCCCCTTGCATCAGTGAGCTCTCTAGCAGTGGAAATATGCAGTTCAGCCACCTTCTGCAGGAGGCAATCACACAAATCCTTTCCACAGAGGAGGGAGCAGGCATATGTGTGGAGTCCCAGGGATCAGGTGTGGGTGGAGATGAGATTACACCAGTCAATGCCACCTTACACCCCAAGCCTTTTGCTTCTATAACTTCCACAAAGACTAGGTGGACAAGGTGCAACTAGCTCCCTGTGACCAACCCTTGTACTATGTCCTAGGATAGTTTAGAAATAGCTCAAATGGAGAATTCCTATGAGTTTAGTTTAACTCCACACAAAACCCTTTGAAGTCAGTGGGAGCATTTTCATTAGTTTCAGTGAACACCAGATTAGACCCAAAATAACTATCTCAAACAGCCATAATTTAAAGCATTTCCTGTAACATGTTTCTCATTCTCTTCAGCCAATACCTTGGTTGTTAGAGTAATTTCTGGGGGCCCACTGCTGCCACCTAGGCCACTCCAGGTAGGGATTGGAGACAGCATTTCACTCTGATGCCACTTCTGCTGCTGCCTTGGGCCCTGCTGATATTCTGAGGTTAGGGGAAGAGGTGGTCCCATGCCTTCCTATGTGCCTTTCGTGGAGAGGAGGGAGGCCTTGCCACTGCAACTCCAAGTGGGAGTATAGTCACAGACATGGAGCTGGTGGGGCTTGTGTCATGGAGCTTCTAGTGCCCTGGATCACCTTATCTAGCTCTGGATATATGGAGGAGAAGTAAAGTGCCAGGACACGACTCAGGCCATATTTTGGGTCACTGAGGAGAAATGCTAACAAATTAAATACATTGTCAAAGTTGTGGGGCAAAAAGGTGAGAAGTGCTCAAAAAACTCACCAGAAAGTCCTCCGTGGTATTGAGGTCTAGGATTGCACAGTACAGAGTTATACACAAGGCATATTAAACTCCAGTACAGCTGTAGAAGAGGCACCTTCTCATCTCACACACTTTCTGGAAATGTCACACCACAAAACTACATAGTACACTTGTGTCCAGGAAAAAGATGTGCCCCCGGGTACAGGCTTGGATGGAGGTACATACCAAGATCAATCTAATTTTACCTCAGGTTTACGGATCAGATTTTGAGTTGATCGTGCTTGGTGAGATTAACTGACTAACAAATAAGACTACACAAGAAAAATATATGGTTCTTAAAGCCCTCATCTCATCTAAAACCGAATACTTATTGACACATTCTCAAAGATCCTCACTAGGCTTCTGATTTTGAACCAGCAATCAATTATGCAACTGCAATCAACTGCAGGAACAATTCATCTGTTATATTTATGTATTTATTTAATTTATTTAATTGTGCCGACAATTGATTTTGGAATTCAGCCTTTTATATTAATAAAAAGACCAGTGCAACAACAAACTCTTCTTTTTATTAACTTCTTTTACAAAAAGACAGATCTAAGATAGTTGCTTCCATCCCACTATTTTTAAGGTACACCAGTGAGGTGGCCTATTCATATTATGCAAAGTCACACAGTATGCCTATACATAACAGCACCGACCATTGACTTCAGGCATAAGACTGGGGTACACAATTTAAAAAATATTTTTTTAATTGCCTCTTGCTATTTGGAAAGGTGAAGCCATTCTAAGGGACTGCAATAATTTCCTTTTGGAAGTGACAAAAGCTGAAATTTTTTCTTTCATTCAACCTAAGAATTAACATGTATATGAGTGGAGATCTACAACGTAAGTCAGATAGTGCCCTGCACCTAATTAGGTGTAAATATGGGGTAGGGAGGAAAGTGTAAGGAAGCGCCACAATCCAAATGCTGCATTTACAGAACCCAATGCTAGCCTGGTTCTCAAGAAGAAGGATTTGGAGTGGTTAGTGGCATTAACCTCAGAAAGTGGGTATACGATGTGGAAATATGATGAAAGGGAGGCTGAGACATGCCTCTGCCCCTCTCAGTACTGACCAGAGGCAAAAAGGAGCACATACTAGATCCTCTGTGAGTGGAGGAGAATGGGGAGACAGAGTTTATCCTCCTTTCTACACAATGGAGGTCACTACTAGGTATGTCTCTCTGTGGCACAATGCCTCCCACAGCTTTGTGAGTCAGTAGCATAAAGCACAATCCAGCCCAACATGTAGACTAGATACCCTGTACCTCATTTCTTCTTCAAGTAGATGCAGCTGTGTATTCTGCTTAGGTGCGTGCATGCCAAGTGCACCGGAGCTGGCAAATTTTACATAGCAGTACCCAGAGTCTTGCCTAGCTCATGCCTTGTGGCCATAGCCCCACTACCGGCTATATGAGGAGACGCTGCCCCAATCCCCCTCGGTTCCTTCTTACCACTGTAGCCGGAGTCAGAGCTCTGTGCGGTTCTTGACTTCACAATCTCTCACTATTTTCTCTGTGTCTTTTTCTATTTTCTATTTTCTTTTTCAGTGTATTTAATTAGTTGTACCCTTAGTGTTAGTTAGATTTATTGTTAGTTACATTTAGTTAAGTATCCCCCTGTGATAACATCACAGGAGTTTAAACATCTGTCCATTGTGTGGGGGAGCGATCCCCAACAATGATCCCCACAAGCTGTGCTTGCTGTGCTTAGGTGAGGCCAGCATTAAGGAGCAGTGTGCAATTTGTAGATTGTTCCCAAAACAGACTAGCAAACTTTGTCTAAAGCAGCACCAGCTCGAACAGGCCAGGTAGCCTGTTTCAGAACCGAGGCCCTCATCAGATTGGAGGTCACTCTCAGGATCTAAGAGTGGAGTCTTTTCACCCTCTGGAGCCAGCACCTCTCTGAAGAGACAGGAGTCATTCTGCATCGAGTGCACCAAGGAAAAAGTCATATAAGACTAGACTACTCCAGATTTCATGGGAACTCCTCTGCCTTGTCAAAGAAGAGTGTGGACCAGCATGGTGCTAGTGCTGGTGTGTAGGACAGTATGGGTGCCTCTAACCACTCCCCAGTACCGTCAGAGGGAGGTCAGAGACCCCATGCTGTTGACTCCATTTCTGGCCCCAGGGTATTTGTTGAGTCCAGTACCAATGAGGGTGATGCCAGCATTGGCTGTTTTCACGCTGGCGATGTACCAAGCATCTATGGACCTCATCTGCTTTTCCATCCTGTCCTCCCCCTTGGTCCAGGACTTTCCAGGCCTATGTCATTTGGCACTGCACCCCAATGTTCCTCTCACATAGTCTGTGGAAGCAGGACCAGTGCTGAGCTTGGTGCAAGGGACCTCCTCAGCACCAGGAAACTCCTTGTCACCATTGCATTTGGCACTGCCAATGTTACCGTGGCAGCTCTTACTGCTCTCCCCTTCGGCACTGACATCTACTTTGGTGCCACCACTGATTTTGGGGTTAATGCCACTCCTGGCACTGGGTGCAACGGAGGCTTATTCGGTGCCAGAAGTACTGTTTCCACTGTTGGTGCCTGTCTCTCCTTTGTTTTAGGCAACCTATGTCTTCCTATATCTGGATGACTGGCTCCTAAGAGGCAGGTCCAGGTAAGTTATTCTTTCTCATATATTCATTACATTGCACTTATTCCACTGTCTGGCTCTCATCCTAAACATCAGAAAGTCAAGGTTGGTCCCTACTCAGAAGATCGAGTTCATTGGTGCCCTAATAGACTCTACAAGTTTATAAATGTTTTTGTCAAATCACTGTTTCCAAACAATTCATCACCTTTTACTTGATTTTCAGTTTCAACCTTCCATGATAGTGTGCATGTGCCTGAGGCTCTTTGGCCACATGGCCACAAGCATGCAAGTGGTTCAATTTCCAAGACGTCACCTTCCTCCTCTTCAAATGTGGCTCAGAAAAGTTTACCAACCAACTCTTCTCCCTTGGACAGTTAGTCCGCCTCCTTCTTTTGATCCTGGAGTTTGGGAATTTATGTCAAGGCATAATATGTCACCTGGCCCTTACCAACAAGGACTATTGTCACCAATGCCTCCCTGATACTTTGGGGCATGCATCTGGGTTTGCTGAAGGTTGCTGAAGGTTCACTGAAGGTTGCTGAAGGTTCGCTGCACATCAATTTCCTGGAGCCTTGGGCCATCTACAATGCCTGTCATGCTTTCCTAAACCACACCAAAGGTTCAGTGGTTCCCATACTGATAATACCACTGATGTATTATGTATTAAGTACATCAGAAGCAGGAAGTCTGCCAAACAATCATTTCAGCCACTGGATGGTCAAGGTGCTAAAGGAGCACTCAAGGAAGATAAGGCCATTGCGGGAAAGCTAAATGAATTCTTTGCATCAGTCTTCACTGCAGAGAATGTGAGGGAGATTCCCATACCTGAACCATTCTTTTAGGTGACCAAACTGAGGAACAGTCCCAGAATGAGGTGTCATGAAGGAGGTTTTGGAACACGCTGATAAATTAAACAGTAATAAGTCACCAGGATAAGATGGTTTCAGAGTAACAGACATGTTAGTCTGTATTCGCAAAAAGAAAAGGAGTACTTGTGGCACCTTAGAGACTAACCAATTTATTTGAGCATAAGCATCCGATGAAGTGAGCTGTAGCTCACGAAAGCTTATGCTCAAATAAATTGGTTAGTCTCTAAGGTGCCACAAGTACTCCTTTTCTTTTTGCAGGATAAGATGGTATTCACCCAACCTGAAGGAACTCAAATATGAAATTACAGACCTACTAACTGTGATATATAACCTATCATTTAAATCAGCTTCTGTACTAGATGACTAGAGGAGAGCCAATGTGACACCAATTTTTAAATAAAAGGTTCCAGAGGCAATCCTGGCAATCACAGGCCCGTAAACCTAACTTCATTCCAGGCAAACTGATTGAAACTATAATAAAGAACAGAAATATCAGACATGTAGATGAACAAAATTTGTTGGGTGTCAACATGGCTTTTGTGAAGGGAAATCGTCTCACCAATCTATTAGAATTCTTTAAGGGGGCCAACACACATGTGAACAAGGGAGATCCAGTGATATAGTGTACCTGGACTTTCAGAAAGGCTTTGACAATGTCCCTCACCAAATGCTCTCAAGCAAAGTAAGCAGTCATGGGGTAACTGATAAATCGATCAGTAACTGGTTAAGAGACAGGAAACAAAGGGTAGGAATAAATGGCCAGTTTTTTTAGAATGGAGAGAGGTAAATAGTGGTGTCCCTCAGAGATCTGCACTGGGACCTGTGTTGTTCAACATATTCATAAATGATCTTGTAGAAGGGGAAAACAGTGAGGTGGCAAAATTTGCAGACAGAATAAAATTACTCAAGATAGTTAAGTACAAAGCAGACTGCGAAGAGTTTCAAAGGTATCTCACAAAACTGGGTGAATGGGAAACAAAATGGCAGATGAAATTCAGTGTTGATTAATGGAAAGTAATGCACATTGGAAAACATAATCCCAGTTATATGTACGAAATGATAGGATCTAAATTAGCTGTTACCATTCAAAAAAGAGATCTTGGAGTCATTGTGTATATTCAAATTGGAAAACGTACACAGATGGGCAACAAAAATGATTAAGAGTATTGAACAGCTTCCATTTGAGGGAAAATGAATCAGACTGGGACTTTTCAGCTTGGAAAAGAGACGAGTAAGAGAGGATATGATAGAGATCTGTAAAGTTGTGAATGATGTGGAGAAAGTGAATAAGAAAGTGTTATTTACTCCTTCACATAACACAAGAACAAGGGGTGAACTAATGAAATTTATAGGGGGCTGGTTTAAAAACAAAATGAAGTTCTTCACACCACACATAGTCAACCTGTGGAACTTGTTGCCAGGAGATGATGTGAAGGCCAAAACTATAATGGGGTTCAAAAAAGAATTAGATAAAATGGAATATAGGTCCATCAATAGCTATTGGCCAAGATGGTCAGGTATACAACCCCATACTATCGGTGTCCCTAGCCTCTCATTGCCAGAAGCTAGGAATGGGCGACGGTGGATGGATCATTCTATGATTGCCTGTTCTATTCATTCCCTCTGAAGCACCTGTCATTGGCCACTGTCAGAAGACAGGATACGGGGCTAAATGAACCATTTGTCTGACCCAGTATGTCCACTCTTATGAACAGGCAAGGAGAAGCACACTCCAGGGTTCTCTGCCAAGAGGCGATCAGGCTATTGTAGTTCTACATCAAAGAGAGTATTACTCCAATAGCCAATCATTTGCCCAGGTCCAGAATCATCTCATCTCAGCGGGAGCTTTTCCCAGAGTTATGAGTGGTACCTGAAGTCCAGTGTTCTGCAAATTATCTTCATGGCTTGGGGTATCATGATATCAACCTGCTCTCCACTAGGGACAACAGGAAATGTTGTCTATTCTGCTTTTGAGGAAGCCTCAGTCTGGCTACCTGAGATGTTATTGAGACCATTAAAATGTAAATACAAAAACCTGAAACAAAAACATACATACAGGATCCCCCCCACACACACACACACTGCTGTTCATTCCTCACTGAATTTATTATCTGAACTGCAGCCCTAGTAATGAGAGTATATTAGAAACCAGCTTATTAATAAAGATAGCTTGATTTTATGGATAAATTACTCTGACATACAACTGATATGTTTTTATAAGTCAATTATAATTCAGCTTTTCAGCAAAAGTAGTGAGCAACTGTTATCTAAAGTACCAGCATCAGTCAGACAAAATGACTACATCTACAAGTCATTTGGTATAATGGAGAAAAAATCACTTTAACAGAACATTGTCATAGGATCTGTGTCTTCTGCTTTGGAAATAAATATGACAGATATCTCCAAGCATTTGAGAATCAGTAAAGACCATTAACCTAGGACAATATTTTAGTCTACTGATGGTTTGTTTGTTTGTTTGTTTGTTTTCAGGCAAAGGTGGTTTGGTTGATTGTAATTAAATGGGAAGTATTAAGTGTTTGGAAACCAAAGAGCAAATGTCCCAAAGAGAAGTCCAAAGAGACAGTGTAAGTGGTAGTAAGTGCCACCTTTTAAAATGTACAGTCATTTCCCTCGCAGACTGTAACATGTTTCTTTGCTAGAACCAACAGTGGGGCATTTTGTTTATGGCAAGATGGGGTGTGACTACCCCCCACTAGCCTACTGTGTCCTGATTGTCTGTGTGGATGCTGCTGATGCACACTAGCAGTTTGCTAGTATCTTGATCTATCTCACTGTGAAAGTTAAAAGATAAATTAGGATGTAATACAAAGTATTGAGAGATGATGTTGCCTTTGGGAATATAATAGACCTACTAGGATCTTAGGTTTTATGAAGATGGCCTAGTGACCTAAAAAGAAAAAAAAAAGGAGGGGGTCACCCTGCTTTTAAAATTCTTGATGCTATACAAAGAAGTCCTGAACATTTTGTGTTATTTTTATTTACAATTTTGTTTGTTCACTTGTTAACAAAAATGTCTCTGCTTCTCTGTCACTTTACAGACATCAGGAACTTCAGTCGCTGGAGTTCTCATTTGGAGGATTCAGAAATGCAAACCAGGAGATCAGACACCCATTAATTGAAGGGACGTGGATGTTGGATCCCTAACAAAAGAGCATTTCTTCCAAACATTTGACAGGCATTTGACTAAAACACTGTGTTGTAGGAAAAGACTAATAGTGTCACAATAATAGTCAGTCAATATAAAAATAATTTTCCCTCTCAGTCAGGTTTCACTTGCTTGATATCTGTTATCTCATAAACCTGGTAACATTCCAGTAACCCACATAGTTTTCAGGAAGAACAAAGTAGATTGGACCAGAACTTCTACTGTATAAAACAAACAGGAAAAAACACCTATGTACCTATTATAATAAAAGATTTCAGGCCTTTTTAAAGCACCCTAAAGAAGTCACAATCCCATTGTTTTATCCCCTTTGAATGTCACCTTTAAATGCATTTTTTCCCCTATTCCAATTATAATGGAACATTCATCTAGAAAATGTTTGACTCACCGAAACTTAGAATTATATAATAGGAAAAATTTGATGAGAGAAAATCTCTGGCAAGAACAAACCTCTGCAAATAAAAATGATAAAAATTAAAGTACTTTTAATTCAGGAAAGCAGGTTCTGTTAAAGGTAGATGCAATTAATCTTTGGACAGAGGAATAAATCAACTAATTTCTAAAACCTTGAATCTATACATACAGTACACTTACAAAAGAGAAGAATTCCCAACAGAGAGGAGAGCTGAACTCATTTTTGAAGTGCCTGGAGAAGAGTGGATTTCCTTGCCTTAAATTGTCTCAAGAGTTTAAGTGGCAGGATGTCATGAGTTATTATTTTTCCCCATGGAAAGAAAAAAGGGAAACTGTGTCCCAGCTTTACGAGTGTATGTGTGCCCTGAGAAGAGAACTGTGCAAAGAAACCAAATAATGCAAAAGGCTATAGGAAGATACCTGCTACTGTCACAGTATTTCAAGTTATGTACTGATAAGGAGCATGGGAGCCTCCAGAATTAGGTGGGCATACAATGTTCACATGCAGGCACTGATCATCTAGCCATTATTAGACTTTCTATGGCAGCAACATGGGAATTCATCTGGGACAGAATCAGGAATGAAGTCAGCTGTTATAAGAGTGTGGTAAAATGAGAGATGTCTGAATAAATGTAAATAGTTAATAGATAAGGCTCCAGTAGATGGAGATCAAGAATATGTAGTATAGTTCCTGGGATTTTTAGGATTGATTAAACTTGTTTTTGTTGTGCACTGCAAATGAATTCTTGTGGCTAGATCTTCACAGGAAGCTCTTAACAAATGGGTAATGGGGAAGACTCAGGAAATAGATGCTCATCACAGCATTTTTCCAAATGATAACAACTGGTAAGTTTCCTAGAGAGCTAAATGCACCCTTAGGAGTAATATTCTACTGCCAGCAAAATTCCGAAGAACGTTTTACATGAAAAAAGGAGTCAGAGAAAACAATATATTTTTAAATGCATCACTACATACTGGCTACCCAGATGGGCAGCATTTCTGCTTGTGGCTTTCACTGTTATGTGTACAGAACTAGTGGCAGTCAGATATGACACTTACTCCCCACTGACCTGGTCAGAGCTTTCATTGTGCCTCTGTGACTGCATTACCAGGCCTTCATGGTCCTACTATGCCGCATCCCAGGCAAGGAGCAGGAAAGGTGGGTGTTCCAGGCCTACTTAGAGAGTCTGAATAGA